>NC_081442.1:6727262-6738119 GCF_007210705.1 Tigriopus californicus
AAAAGAGAGAGATGAAATTGACACAATTCCCCATTGATTGCGAAACTGTGGTCCCCATCCGACTTCAAACGGCGTGGGAGCCCAAAGTCATCAAACCACTGTTTCAACTTCCCCACACAGCACTCGTCGTGGTTAATCTCATCCTCTGACAAATGGAAACCCGTGAATTGGTCCATCACTAAGAAATGTTTGCCTGTCACTTCAAACAGTCACGAACACGGCTCGGGTGAGAGGCCAAATCGATTCCGGACAAGATGGGTTTGTGCAATTGTGAAAAGTGCTTGGTGAATTGAGTCTAGGAGGGTGGGGCAGCAATGCCATGGAAAAGAGAGTTACTTGGGTGCCGAAAGGCATCTGCGGTTCCTGGTGGGCCTGTTGTGCCAGTTCGTGGGGTCTGTTGTGCCAGTTCGGTGGCCTGTTGTGCCGGTTCGTGGTGGGCCTGTTGTGCCCGGTTCGTGGTGGGCCTGTTGTGCCCGATTCGTGTGGGCCTAGTGGCCCGGTTCGTGGTGTGTCTGGCACCCGAATGGAGGGGCTGAGTTCCCTGGAACCCGAATGGAGGGGCTGAGTTCCCCTGGAACCCGAAGGAGGGTGAGTCCCTGGAACCCGAATGGAGGGGTGAGTTCCCTGGAACCTGGAATGGTGGGACATGTGTGCCCTGGAACCTGGAATGGTGGGCCATGTGTGCCCTGGAACCTGGAATGGTGGGCCATGTGTGCCCTGGAACCTGGAATGGTGGGCCATGTGTGCCCTGGAACATATATGTGATGCCATGTGCAACAAGTGAGGGGAAGTGTTGAATATATTGTGTGCCCACTTGTTTGCTCATACTCGTATCTAGTCATCACTCTAGCTCAATTTCCAACAAATTTGACCTCGTTTCCCATTCCAGGCCAATAGTAAAGCTGTGTGGCCAGCTCAATGTTTTAGTGAGCCCGAGTGTGACAGGTGGAGTAATTCCAGAATCGCATGGCGTGCTGGTCGGGGAACAACAATGCGGTCGCCGACCAGGATCAAGCCTCCTGATCCTTCACCAATTCTGGCCTCTGTTGCGATCCTCCCATATGTCGACAACAGTTTTGGGAGTGGACGGCCACGTGAGATGCATTCACGTAACTGTTTGTACTCATTGTCAACATTGGAAAGATGATGCGAAATGTGGGATCGAACTCAGTAATGGCTGCACATAGGGCTACTTCAAGTGAAGGGTCAGCGGCACACATGGGAAGTGGCTTAGGGCATCGGCAATCAGCTGTTTTTTCTGGCTGACCACTTTACTGAGAATGCATATTGGTCGAGATTTTCCCGCAGCCTCTGCAGTCGTGTATTGTTCAAGCTGCCAACGGTTTTGCGAATATGCCAGCAAAGGTCGATAATCACCTCAAACTGAGGCATCCCTTGGAGAAAGTAGCTGCATTTTTGCACGGCAAACATATCGCACTTAACTCCAGTTCTACTGTTCGAATAGTTCTTTTGTGCTGATGACAGCACACACGATCCACATTGAACGAGTCGAATTTTACCGTTGTTGTCAATTGATGGTTCCCGTTGGATGAGGGCGAATCCAAGGCCATGGAGTTGCGTCAGTGAGTAATTGGGTTGGCAGTTCAGGATTAAATGGTTTAACAACCGCGGGAGATGTCAGCAGTTCTCTTGCTTTGCAGAACTCTGACTCGTGTTTGGGTAACCATAGCCATTGGGTAACCACAACTTTTTCAATAGCTCTCGAATTTGACCGTGGCGTGTAGCAAATCTGGGAGAAAATGCACCCAGCTGATTGGCCAAACCAAGGAATGATCAAAGGTCCGTGACCGATTTTGGGCTAGGAAAGGACCTCAATGCTTCCAATTTACTCGGGTCCGGTTTTAGCCCGCCATCTGACACAATAAATCCGGCAAACTTTACGGCTCTTCCAATCTCAAACTTGTTAATGAGAGTTTGATTCCATTTTCACAGCACTTTTGTATGACCACGGCCAGTCGTTCTAACAACTCAGGTAGATTAACAGCTTGGACACACAATGTCATCACAATCTTTACTATCCACTTTTTCTGTTTCAGTCCTCCAAGGCCAGATCGGTACAGAGGCTGATACATCCCCAGAACCTTTCCAGCCCATGGGGCGACTAAAGGCCGGTATTTGCCCGTGGGTAGGAGGAATGCGCAAAGATAGGATGACTCTTTCGTCAAGGGCACCTGGTAATAACCATGCACAGCATAAAGCTTGGCAAACCACAAACTGTCAGGTAAAATCTGACGCATCAAGTTGGCACTGATGAGAGTGGATGGACCGGTCTCCTCATGGCTTGGTTAAGTTTCCGATAGTCGACGACTAACCTGACTTTCCCACCAGCTTTTGGCACAAAATGTGCAGGTGTACACCAGGTCGTGTTCTCAGTGCATCTCGTCATCGTCCAGGCCTGGATCAGTTCTTGGCATAGGTCGTTGGCTGGCTTCTCATAATGAATGGGAACAGATCCAGCAGTCGTCACGTGGTACGGTTTAAATCTTTATTATTATCAAGCTCGATTGTCATGGGGCCACCAGCCATGGAGCCGGCGGCATCTCCAAGGGAGGAAACCATTACATCAGCAGATCGAGTGAGGAAATTCCTGATGACGTTCTCCTCAACGCCATTGCTTTTGAGGCGTTCAACAGCTCTCTCAACATCCTTCCATTGCTCTGTTGACAATCCAGACCCATTTTTGTCGTAATGGTGGGCCCGTGTTCCCCTAGGACTTTGGTCAGAGATTTGGCCACTGTGGCGATGGTCTTCATCTCTGGGCAGCATCGGTGTAACGCAGGAAAATCATTCAGAAGAATCCCAACGCCTGAAGGTCCTTCTTCCAAAAAGGGTGTAGTTGCCAACGTCAGGGGACACAAGTGCAGATATTTACAGCATGGGGTCCCCCTTCAATGTAACCAATAAATTGGAATTTGCCCACATTTCTGAGCGGCGTCCCGTTGGCCGCCCTCAGCTGAGTTAGAGATGGATCGAGGGTCATGCCTTCCAGGCATGTTGATGCCGGCACAACCGTCCTGGCAGCACCAGAATCGGGCAGACCCTGGATGAAAAAGAGAGAGATGAAATTGACACAATTCCCCATTGATTGCGAAACTGTGGTCCCCATCCGACTTCAAACGGCGTGGGAGCCCAAAGTCATCAAACCACTGTTTCAACTTCCCCACACAGCACTCGTCGTGGTTAATCTCATCCTTGACAAATGGAAACCCGTGAATTGGTCCATCACTAAGAAATGTTTGCCTGTCACTTCAAACAGGTCACGAACACGCGCCGGGTGAGAGGCCAAATCGATTCCGGACAAGATGGGTTTGTGCAATTGTGAAAAGTGCTTGGTGAATTGAGTCTAGGAGGGTGGGGCAGCAATGCCATGGAAAAGAGAGTTACTTGGGTGCCGAAAGGCATCTGCGGTTCCTGGTGGGCCTGTTGTGCCAGTTCGTGGGGGTCTGTTGTGCCAGTTCGGTGGCCTGTTGTGCCGGTTCGTGGTGGGCCTGTTGTGCCCGGTTCGTGGTGGGCCTGTTGTGCCCGATTCGTGTGGGCCTAGTGGCCCGGTTCGTGGTGTCTGGCACCCGAATGGAGGGGCTGAGTTCCCTGGAACCCGAATGGAGGGGCTGAGTTCCCCTGGAACCCGAAGGAGGGTGAGTCCCTGGAACCCGAATGGAGGGGTGAGTTCCCTGGAACCTGGAATGGTGGGACATGTGTGCCCTGGAACCTGGAATGGTGGGCCATGTGTGCCCTGGAACCTGGAATGGTGGGCCATGTGTGCCCTGGAACCTGGAATGGTGGGCCATGTGTGCCCTGGAACATATATGTGATGCCATGTGCAACAAGTGAGGGGAAGTGTTGAATATATTGTGTGCCCACTTGTTTGCTCATACTCGTATCTAGTCATCACTCTAGCTCAATTTCCAACAAATTTGACCTCGTTTCCCATTCCAGGCCAATAGTAAAGCTGTGTGGCCAGCTCAATGTTTTAGTGAGCCCGAGTGTGACAGGTGGAGTAATTCCAGAATCGCATGGCGTGCTGGTCGGGGAACAACAATGCGGTCGCCGACCAGGATCAAGCCCTCCTCGATCCTTCACCAATCTGGCCTCTGTTGCGATCTCCCATATGTCGACAACAGTTTTGGGAGTGGACGGCCACGTGAGATGCATTCACGTAACTGTTTGTACTCATTGTCAACATTGGAAAGATGATGCGAAATGTGGGATCGAACTCAGTAATGGCTGCACATAGGGCTACTTCAAGTGAAGGGTCAGCGGCACACATGGGAAGTGGCTTAGGGCATCGGCAATCAGCTGTTTTTTTCTGGCTGACCACTTTACTGAGAATGCATATTGGTCGAGATTTTCCCGCAGCCTCTGCAGTCGTGTATTGTTCAAGCTGCCAACGGTTTTGCGAATATGCCAGCAAAGGTCGATAATCACCTCAAACTGAGGCATCCCTTGGAGAAAGTAGCTGCATTTTTGCACGGCAAACATATCGCACTTAACTCCAGTTCTACTGTTCGAATAGTTCTTTTGTGCTGATGACAGCACACACGATCCACATTGAACGAGTCGAATTTTACCGTTGTTGTCAATTGATGGTTCCCGTTGGATGAGGGCGAATCCAAGGCCATGGAGTTGCGTCAGTGAGTAATTGGGTTGGCAGTTCAGGATTAAATGGTTTAACAACCGCGGGAGATGTCAGCAGTTCTCTTGCTTTGCAGAACTCTGACTCGTGTTTGGGTAACCATAGCCATTGGGTAACCACAACTTTTTCAATAGCTCTCGAATTTGACCGTGGCGTGTAGCAAATCTGGGAGAAATGCACCCAGCTGATTGGCCAAACCAAGGAATGATCAAAGGTCCGTGACCGATTTTGGGCTAGGAAAGGACCTCAATGCTTCCAATTTACTCGGGTCCGGTTTTAGCCCGCCATCTGACACAATAAATCCGGCAAACTTTACGGCTCTTCCAATCTCAAACTTGTTAATGAGAGTTTGATTCCATTTTCACAGCACTTTTGTATGACCACGGCCAGTCGTTCTAACAACTCAGGTAGATTAACAGCTTGGACACAAATGTCATCACAATCTTTACTATCCACTTTTTCTGTTTCAGTCCTCCAAGGCCAGATCGGTACAGAGGCTGATACATCCCCAGAACCTTTCCAGCCCATGGGGGCGACTAAAGGCCGGTATTTGCCCGTGGGTAGGAGGAATGCGCAAAGATAGGATGACTCTTTCGTCAAGGGCACCTGGTAATAACCATGCACAGCATAAAGCTTGGCAAACCACAAACTGTCAGGTAAAATCTGACGCATCAAGTTGGCACTGATGAGAGTGGATGGACCGGTCTCCTCATGGCTTGGTTAAGTTTCCGATAGTCGACGACTAACCTGACTTTCCCACCAGCTTTTGGCACAAAATGTGCAGGTGTACACCAGGTCGTGTTCTCAGTGCATCTCGTCATCGTCCAGGCCTGGATCAGTTCTTGGCATAGGTCGTTGGCTGGCTTCTCATAATGAATGGGAACAGATCCAGCAGTCGTCACGTGGTACGGTTTAAATCTTTATTATTATCAAGCTCGATTGTCATGGGGCCACCAGCCATGGAGCCGGCGGCATCTCCAAGGGAGGAAACCATTACATCAGCAGATCGAGTGAGGAAATTCCTGATGACGTTCTCCTCAACGCCATTGCTTTTGAGGCGTTCAACAGCTCTCTCAACATCCTTCCATTGCTCTGTTGACAATTCCAGACCCATTTTTGTCGTAATGGTGGGCCCGTGTTCCCCTAGGACTTTGGTCAGAGATTTGGCCACTGTGGCGATGGTCTTCATCTCTGGGCAGCATCGGTGTAACGCAGGAAAATCATTCAGAAGAATCCCAACGCCTGAAGGTCCTTCTTCCAAAAAGGGTGTAGTTGCCAACGTCAGGGGACACAAGTGCAGATATTACAGCATGGGGTCCCCCTTCAATGTAACCAATAAATTGGAATTTGCCCACATTTCTGAGCGGCGTCCCGTTGGCCGCCCTCAGCTGAGTTAGAGATGGATCGAGGGTCATGCCTTCCAGGCATGTTGATGCCGGCACAACCGTCCTGGCAGCACCAGAATCGGGCAGACCCTGGATGAAAAAGAGAGAGATGAAATTGACACAATTCCCAATTGATTGCGAAACTGTGGTCCCCCATCCGACTTCAAACGGCGTGGGAGCCCAAAGTCATCAAAACATGTTTCAACTTCCCCCACACGTCACTCGTCGTGGTTAATCTCACCTCTTGACACATATGGAATACCTCGTGAATTGGCACATCACTAAGAAATGTTTTTGCCTGTCACTTTCAAACAGTCACGAACCGCGCCTGGGTGAGAGGCCAAATCGATTCCGGACAAGATGGGTTTGTGCAATTGTGAAAAGTGCTTGGTGAATTGAGTCTAGGAGGGTGGGGCAGCAATGCCATGGAAAAGAGAGTTACTTGGGTGCCGAAAGGCATCTGCGGTTCCTGGTGGGCCTGTTGTGCCAGTTCGTGGGGTTGTTGTGCCAGTTTCGTGTGGGCCTGTTGTGCCCGGTTCGTGGTGGCCTGTTGTGCCCGGTTCGTGGTGGGCCTGTTGTGCCCGATTCGTGTGGGCCTAGGGCCCGGTTTCGTGGTGTCTGGCACCCGAATGGAGGGGCTGAGTTCCCTGGAACCCGAATGGAGGGGCTGAGTTTCCCCTGGAACCCGAAGGAGGGTGAGTCCCTGGAACCCGAATGGAGGGGTGAGTTCCCTGGAACCTGGAATGGTGGGACATGTGTGCCTGGAACCTGGAATGGTGGGCCATGTGTGCCTGGAACCTGGAATGGTGGGCCATGTGTGCCCTGGAACCTGGAATGGTGGGCCATGTGTGCCCTGGAACATATATGTGATGCCATGTGCAACAAGTGAGGGGAAGTGTTGAATATATTGTGTGCCCACTTGTTTGCTCATACTCGTATCTAGTCATCACTCTAGCTCAATTTCCAACAAATTTGACCTCGTTTCCCATTCCAGGCCAATGTAAAGCTGTGTGGCCAGCTCATTATGTTTTAGTGAGCCCGAGTGTGACAGGTGGAGTAATTCCAGAATCGCATGGCGTGCTGGTCGGGGACAACAATGCGGTCGCCGACCAGGATCAAGCCTCGATCCTCTCACTTCAATCTGGCTTCTTGTTGCGATCTCCCATTATGTCGACAACAGTTTTGGGAGTGGACGCGCCACGTGAGATGCATTCACGTAACTGTTTGTACTCATTGTCAACATTGGAAAGATGATGCGAAATGTGGGATCGAACTCAGTAATGGCTGCACATAGGGCTACTTCAAGTGAAGGGTCAGCGCACACATGGGAAGTGGCTTAGGGCATCGGCAATCAGCTGTTTTTTTCTGGCTGACCACTTTACTGAGAATGCATATTGGTCGAGATTTTCCCGCACCTCTGCAGTCGTGTATTGTTCAAGCTGCCAACGGTTTTGCGAATATGCCAGCAAAGGTCGATAATCACCTCAAACTGAGGCATCCCTTGGAGAAAGTAGCTGCATTTTTGCACGGCAAACATATCGCACTTAACTCCAGTTTCTACGTTCGAATAGTTCTTTTGTGCTGATGACAGCAACACACGATCCACATTGAACGAGTCGAATTTTACCGTTGTTGTCATTGATGGTTCCCGTTGGATGAGGGCGAATCCAAGGCCATGGAGTTGCGTCAGTGAGTAATTGGGTTGGCAGTTCAGGATTAAATGGTTTACAACCGCGGGAGATGTCAGCAGTTCTCTGCTTTGCAGAACTCTGACTCGTGTTTGGGTAACCATAGCCATTGGGTAACCACAACTTTTTCAATAGCTCTCGAATTTTGACCGTGGCGTGTAGCAAATCTGGGAGAAAATGCACCCAGCTGATTGGCCAAACCAAGGAATGATCAAAGGTCCGTGACCGATTTTGGGCTAGGAAAGGACCTCAATGCTTCAATTTACTCGGGTCCGGTTTAGCCCGCCATCTGACACAATAAATCCGGCAAACTTTACGGCTCTTCCAATCTCAAACTTGTTAATGAGAGTTTGATTCCATTTTCACAGCACTTTTGTAATGACCACGGCCAGTCGTTCTAACAACTCAGGTAGATTAACAGCTTGGACACAAATGTCATCACAATCTTTACTATCCACTTTTTCTGTTTCAGTCCTCCAAGGCCAGATCGGTACAGAGGCTGATACATCCCCAGAACCTTTCCAGCCCATGGGGCGACTAAAGGCCGGTATTTGCCCGTGGGTAGGAGGAATGCGCAAAGATAGGATGACTCTTGTCGTCAAGGGCACCTGGTAATAACCATGCACCAGCATAAAGCTTGGCAAACACAAACTGTCAGGTAAAATCTGACGCATCAAGTTGGCACTGATGAGAGTGGATGGACCGGTCTCCTCATGGCTTGGTTAAGTTTCCGATAGTCGACGACTAACCTGACTTTCCCACCAGCTTTTGGCACAAAATGTGCAGGTGTACACCAGGTCGTGTTCTCAGTGCATCTCGTCATCGTCCAGGCCTGGATCAGTTCTTGGCATAGGTCGTTGGCTGGCTTCTCATAATGAATGGGAACAGATCCAGCAGTCGTCACGTGGTACGGTTTAAATCTTTATTATTATCAAGCTCGATTGTCATGGGGCCACCAGCCATGGAGCCGGCGGCATCTCCAAGGGAGGAAACCATTACATCAGCAGATCGAGTGAGGAAATTCCTGATGACGTTCTCCTCAACGCCATTGCTTTTGAGGCGTTCAACAGCTCTCTCAACATCCTTCCATTGCTCTGTTGACAATTCCAGACCCATTTTTGTCGTAATGGTGGGCCCGTGTTCCCCTAGGACTTTGGTCAGAGATTTGGCCACTGTGGCGATGGTCTTCATCTCTGGGCAGCATCGGTGTAACGCAGGAAAATCATTCAGAAGAATCCCAACGCCTGAAGGTCCTTCTTCCAAAAAGGGTGTAGTTGCCAACGTCAGGGGACACAAGTGCAGATATTACAGCATGGGGTCCCCCTTCAATGTAACCAATAAATTGGAATTTGCCACATTTCTGAGCGGCGTCCCGTTGGCCGCCCTCAGCTGAGTTAGAGATGGATCGAGGGTCATGCCTTCCAGGCATGTTGATGCCGGCACAACCGTCCTGGCAGCACCAGAATGGGCAGACCCTGGATGATCCAAGGCCCCAAAAACTTTCACCATCAACCAATCTGGAAGACACGACAAGGTTTTAATTAATGGATTAAAGCCAGCATTTCTTCCACCAGAACTTCTTAGACTGGAAGAATATCTCGTCGCCCTGTTGACCTATATATTTTTTCTTCATCTATTTATCAGACCAGGTCTTGGGGGGGATCTGTAGCATGTTAGCTCAATTTCGTTATTTCATATTGTTAGATGGCATAAGCCATAACATAATTGTTCCGATTTACATGTGGTTACTCTTTGGGTTGATGAGACGTTGGGTGACGCCTAGAGAAATAAACATTCAGTCGTTCTAAGATTTCTGAACCTTTCGTTCCTATAAACTCATCTGAGGAGGAATTCAGCCCCATTGGCGCAATTGTGTATGTACATCCACTTACCGCTCGGCAACAGGAACGCAGTCAGAAGCATGCTGTCCTCGTCAAGCGGTTACCAAGTGAACTTTCTTATCATCTGGTTTTGTTACGAAATGTGCTGGAGAGTACCACTCTGTTGGGATGCTCTTGCTGTTGTCACTTAACATGGTTCAACCTTGCTAGTGGGGTCCATTTTGATATTCATTTTGGCCTCCTGATGTCGCCAGATGCGGCGCCCAAATCGGAACTCAGAACGTTGCTGACAAATGGGTCCAGGATACGAGTGATCTCAGAGTTAAGAACCCAATGTCGAGTCCTAAGTTTCCGACATGACAAATGCAAACCCGGAGAAGAGACCCCAAAGTTTCTCCAACAAGAAGCTCATCTCCATCAGCTTGAAAGTCACCCAAGCTGATCCCAACATCCTCGGACCCGTCGATCTTTGATATTGTGCTTGGGAGGACTAGAGTGGCATCAGTTGAATTATTGGCTGCTACACAATGTCCTGTAGGATTCGGGAACGACTCCGACATGACTCCCAATGAAACCATATCATAATACCCAATGAGGGGTGGGCCTGTCAGATCAAGAGACCGGACAGCCTCAACTTTAGCGCTCAGACCAGAGCTGTTTTGTGCCATGAAAGAGAAGACACCATCAATATTCATGAGCGAACCGCTGGCATTCTGTAGTTTTGGATTGAAGAGCAAAGTTTTGACGTCAGGCACAAATGCAATCGGAAACACTGAGCGATCAGCACCAGTGTCTAGGACAGTCTGAATTCTCTGGGGTTTGCCATTGATCTCGCAGTGCAAGGTGAGGAGTGGTGTAGAGCAAGAAATGTCTGAAATACGTGATATCTTTATTATTCCAAGACTCCTTGCGCTGGATTTGGGGGAAGTTGATCGTTGTTCAATGGGTCGGCCACGGTCTTGAACACTCTCATATGGTGATGACTGATGACCAACATACTCAACTGAGGTGTCCAGGTTTGCGGCAACGGTTGCAATCATATTCCGCGCGAAGTAGATCTCACCTGGGGGATGTGTGATGTTACCACATCCAGTGCACTGACTGAATTATTCAGAGTGATTCAACCAAAGATAACTTCATATATAGATCGATCAAGGGCGCTGCGATCGCATGTTTTCGTTTCAGCTGTCGCTGGTGGAAAAAATGGTTCATTCGTAGTCAAGCTACTTAGGACAACTATGGTGCAAATTTGAATCGTTGACGGCTCGTCCAAATTCAGAGTAGAAAGC
>NC_081442.1:6738601-6883510 GCF_007210705.1 Tigriopus californicus
TGTAAGATTCAAAAGAAATTAAGATTAAAGAGGAATAACAAACGTTTCATGATAATAATTCAACTTGCCTGAAGCTAGATTTAACGAAATATCTTTGTCCCATTTCCACCAGCGTCAGCTGACCTGAAAACATGCTCATGCGGTACAGCTCCTGTTGAACTTAAGCATTCTAGTTATGGTTTTCTATGGATTCAACGTCATCAGGCTCATCAATGTATGACTCGTGAATGGGATGGATTGTGGAGGCAGTTGCTGGCACAGCGACCTCTTTATTGATGAGCGTTGTTTCATGGCTGGCAGCTTTGGCAATGACCTCATCAGGTGTTGGGCTAGAGAGGTCAGGCAACTTGTGGAACAAGAAGTTATTAGTTTCTGCAGCATGTAAGGCATTAAACATAACCCAATCCTCTTCCGTCATCTTACTATTTTCTGCTTCAATTGCCATTGCTGGCAGGTTTGACATGTGGGTCGTGAGTGGCATGTTCTTGGGCTTAACCATCTAGAACCACTCCGTGTGGCGTTTGAAAATTGGATAAATCGCAAGGATCTTATCGGTAAAAGCCTTGTAATAATCCTCAATTGGCTGGTCGTCTGTTATCTTCCTCTGTATTTGAGTTGAGAGGTAGGTTTCTATGCACTTAAAGAATAGGTGTTGCTGCTCTTGTGTTGACATAAGATCCATGTTTGACGCCTTGAAATAGGTATTGAACGCCTTAAAACAATTTCTCATTTCAGGTGGCGAGTTTGTCTGTAAGAGGAGATTTGGTTGGAAGTCGCGCTGAACCTTTGGTTCTTGTCCATGCACTGGGGCGATGTTTCGTCCAGCTATGCCTTGTGGAGGGCGTGTTGCCACCTTTTTAGCTCTTACTTGAGTTTATTCATTTCCACCCTTGCCTCTTCTGTGAATTTGATGTCGATTGCTGTCATTTATCCATATATGTCCGAAATGACCTCCAGTTTCCTACGAAGATCTTGGATGTGAGCGATATGAGCATTCACCAGATTTGGCATCACCAATCGTATCAGTGGCAATGGAGAAGTGCCGTTTGAGCTGGCCGACTGATCTCCAGAGAGAATCCATTGAGCAGGATAGTGTCCCCCACGTGGGTGTGTCCATCTAGCAGATTTCTTCGGCCTGCAGTGGTCGATTTATTACCTTTCAATTTTTATTCAATTTTTGGTCTACCAACCACTTTGAGTTGGCAGACCGAGCTAGTCCTTGAATGTAGGGTTGATCAGGAACGCTACTTACCACTGCCACTTGCTACGCTTTGGCAGTATTGTGTTTCAGTTAATGAACCGGGATTTATGTTTTTCACAAAATATTAAGGATGTGCAAAATGCTGTTCAGACTAGGATGTAACATGGACATGGCAAGATCTGCTTGCTAGGGATAGCAGGTTCAAATCACAATGTTGGAAGATATCATGAAATAATTTTCCTTTTCATCTCCGTGTTGCTTGATAGGGAAAGCAAAAACAGCCCTTAAAACCTCCAGAAAGTGTTGGTGCCCATGTTTTGGAAAGTGTATTTGCAAATTTTTGTGCAAATTCCGAGTTAGTCTTTGAATTTAGGGTTGATCTGGAATATTACTTAAAAATTTGTCCAAGTCTGACTTGAAAGATGCAACCGGATCAACAAGGCATACGTATTCCCTACGAATATTAGAGGAAAGCAAATAAAACAATGAAGGAGCCCAAGAAAGAAGAGAAGTGGACTTCATTGTTCGAACTAGCCTGGATTCTCGAGGGCGCTTGAAGGTGCTCTCAAAACGCACATTAAGCCTCTACGGTCACTACAATTGACCCTAAATCGTGGGTTAGGACAAAACCCACGAACGCTTTTGAAAACGTCCAGTATCAGATACCTTTCGTGCCTTCTCTGAACACTGTACAGTCCCAACTTTTTTAGTCGCTCCCAATTCGAGAGCTCTCTCATTCCCGTGACCTTCCTAGTGAAACATCTTTGGACTTGCTCGACCTTTTCCAAACCTGTTCATCTAATTGGAGCCCAAATGGGCGAGGCATATTACAGATGCAGCTGGACAATCGACTTGTACAGAGTTAGCATCTGGATCTAAACGTGCGGTATATCAAACCACACATTTGAAAAGCTTGACCCACCTTCAACTGGATATGCTCATCGAACTTTCCATTATTTTGGAGGACTGCACCTAAATCCTTCATTGATGAGACCTGCTCAATATCTTTACCTCCATTATCTATGAGTGGAGTATTCAAAGAAGTTGACCCGAAGGTCATTCAATGGAATTTCATTCCGCTCAATTACTCTCCATTTAGTAAGCAAAGAGTAGATTCTATCTAGATCCCTTTGCCAGGCTACTGGAATCTTGGCCATTCTTACTAGAAACTAACTTCGTCTCGTCAGCAAAAGAAGAGAGTCTGACATTAATACTAAGCTTTTGAAGCGGCGCAACGAATATCATGAAAAGGAGGGGCCCTAAGATGGTGCTCTGGGAACACCTGACTTAGCATCATGTATATCACTAAGGGATCCCTCGACCTTGATAATTCGCTTCCTTTTATAAATGAAACTTTTATCTAATTGAGAACTGGTTTGGAGAATTTCTTCTCTCCGATCTAACGGACTGTATTATTTAATGGGTTTTGGGCACGAACACCCGTTTATTAATTTCTATTTACATATTCACGTTTTCACTCTCTTGCTCTCTTCTGTTTTACCGTTTTTTTTTCGTCAGGGAGCCCACATAGCGCCGAGCATGCCCACATAGCATGGTGGCCAACAACCTTTTGTCCATTCCTACCCCCATTCCGCCGGATGTTGGGTCTCCCGGCTTGGGCAGTCTTTTCAGGGGAATGAGAGGGCAGACCTTCCCAATTTGTCTTTGGATAGTTCCTTCCGGTTTTCGGACCGCCATTGCTCGGACTAGCCCATCAGTACCAGGATGGACAAATATCACGGTTCCAGCCTTCAACACAGATCGGAGTTCATTGGTTCCCACAACGAGCACTCCCGTTCCAAATGTGTGTCCAACATTTGTTTCTACGAAAACGCTATGATTCGAGTTCTGGAGGGGGCTCAAGAAGCTAGACGTCATCTCCGAGACCATGAACTATGGACTGTGTTCTGTGAAGTGACCGGCCTGTTAAATGCGCGTCCCCTCCCATACGAAGTTGCGGATGTGGGAGATGCACGAGCGTTGTCCCCTAATCATTTTTATTAATGCGGGCCAATGTGACTGTTCCACCAGGCAAATACCAATCCATGGATCCCATAAAAAAACACTTCAACTACGTCCAAGGAGTGGTGGATAGGATTTGGACGAGATGGACAGCTGAATATCTAGCCACTCTTCTGACGCGAAACAAATGTTGGAAAAAGATGGAAAATATCACAATTGAGAACCTTGCCTTGGATCCCAATGTCATGAAGTCTATTCAACAAAAGGCCATGATCTGCTTCATAAAAGGCCTTGACAAAATCAAGATAAACAACATCAACTGACTCATGTCTCTCTAGTCCCTCAATGACCTGTTCTAGATGTTCAATCAGTTGAGTAACAGTGCTAAAATGTGCTCGGAACACATGTTGGCTAGGAGGAAGGGCTTCATTGACTTCAAGAAATTCAACAAGTTTGAACTTCATGATCTTCTCAAACACCTTCGCAATATTCGAAGTGAGAGAAATCGGCGTATAGTTACTGGGGAGCGACTTATCTCCCTCCCCCTTTAAAAATTGGAAGTACGTGAGCTAACTTTCGAGAAGATGGAAACTTGCCCTGATCCAAGATGCAATGCATCAAGTATGAGAAAACAGGAGCAAGAACCAGTGAGCATCTCACCAGAAACAGAAATGTCATACCATCTGGACCAGGAGAACTTGAAAACCGTAAGTCCTTGAAGGCCTTTAAAGCATGTTGATCTGTAACTATGAGATCATCAAATTGCTCAACTTGACTAACCTTGTCATTTTCAACACACTTATCTTCAGAGCAATGAACTGTTGCTCCTGAATCCAGTGGGGTTGAAAACAGACCTCAAAAGCCCCTTAGAGTTTGCATAAGAGAAAAAAGTCTTCGGATTCGACTTGACCTCCTGAACCACCTTACTCTCAGTTTGTAACTGGTCAGTCATATTCGATGGAGGCCTTAATCTAACCCTTAATTACGTCCAACTTTTTGGGAGACTACCCACAATTGCTGGATTCGAAGTATTCTTCAGCCTTTTTGCTAATTTGCAACTCTTTTCGAACAAATTCTTCCCATATTTTGGACTTTTTGTCCAAAGAATTGTGTTGAGAATGTGAAATCGACATAATAAAAATTATTGACGATTTCAATCGGACGACCTTTGTGTTAAACCATGGCCTTCGTCTTGATGGTATTGACTTGAAGGCCGTTCTCTTGGTAATAACCGTGGATTGCATTGATGGCATTTTACAATTCCACGGCTGAATCAGCCCAGAGAACCAGGTTGTCTGCATATTGGAGAAATTGTACCATAAAATGGTTGATGGTGGGGACTTGGTGTGTGAGGGCTTCGGGCAGGTTGAATACATAAAGATTGAAAAGGATCTACGATAGGGGAACCCCCTTGAGGAAGGCCAATGGAAGTGAAGTAGTAGGGGGATAGGTCCTCACCAGAACGAATGGCTGCATCTATGGACGATTCCTGTTTCAGAATTGAAACCAGGTCTAGTTCTTCTAACCTTTCTGCAATTTGGGGCCAGTGTTCCTCTTTGAACTTGAACTTAGCTAGACCGACCTTTTTGGCCGGTTTTACTCGAGAGCTTTTGAGTAACGGTCGACCTTATCTCAAGAACATGATGATCTGATAGATTACTAGGTGTCACATGGACATACTTGATCAGATCAGGGTCATTGGAAATGACATTGGACACCTACATGCTAGGAGAAATTGCACAAGATCGCAAACTCCTCCAGTTTTTCGAACGACTGAGATGTCGATTTCGAATTGGGAATATATCCATCGGTATTGATATTGCCCATCAGAAAATGTATTGAAGTGATGGCTGGCTGATTTGGCTGGCAGGGTGAGGCTCAATCGTAAGTCCCTACCCACCCCAAGAACAATGAACAAATAAGATAATGTGCCCACATATTGATCAAAATTGCAGGATGGATTGTTTAATAATTTGGCTTACAGCAGGTGGAGCTACATGGCAGGAGAGATGGTAAATTTTGGACATAACAGGTCTCCAGCTTCAAGACAAAAACTATCATCTAAATACGTTTATTTTTTGTAAAATATGGATGGATCAATGATTTTCGTCGCTTTTGGCCATACCATCAGCTGCTCTACCTGTCATAAAGGGGAACTTGTTTCATTCAGCAAACAATATCCGGTGACACTGCCCACTTTGTTCCAAAGTTTTGATTAGAATAAGGCTAGAAAAATAGATATAATGGAAATACATATACGCATGTACAAAAAACATTATGCTACGTTCGCTGCTATTAAGATTTGACAACCAATGGCCTGCCAAAAATATTTCATATTTTGTTTGGACCTCCTCGACTACATAAGTAGATCATCATGTTCTTATCAACTTCTTCGTAATCTAGAAAAAATCATTCAGAATCAACTTCAGCATTGTGATGCTGACCATCCAAAACCTGCAATTGCAAACATTAGAGCACTGTTCTCTGTGTAACGGTCTGTCGGTTTAAACAGTGCTGCTGGCCAATTTGGTCCGGAAAGAATCTTCTTCTAAACTCTTCTTGGCTCGTGAAAGTGCTGTTGCTTGACTTCATTGCACACGCCCTCGTGAGCTCAGTCTTACTTACATCGTCATCGTTACACATTGCAGCGTATCGGAAAGACTCGAGATATCAGTTCATTTGCCGACTGACGACTGGTAACTTCTCCTCGGCCCAAGCGTAGATTGAAAAAAATGGTAAGTTGAACACAGTTCTAATTTCGCCTTCAATTCTAATTTTGAAATTGAACTTTGAAAAGCAGGTAACTGTCGATGCGAGACTTTCTCGTATAACTGTACATTCAAGATATAAAGCACCTGCTCAATAAGCTACTTTGTTATCAAATCATAGACTCTAAAATAGACTTGCGATCCAACAGGAAAGAAAAGCAATAGTTAGATTATTATCGAACACTTTTTAACATAAGAACGAAAAGTAACGTTTGAGAAAAGGTTCATTGACTCCTTGGAGTGAAAACGCACTCAATCAAAACGATATGTTTTCGACCATGCTATGTGGCACTTGAACGAAGCGTTTGTGGGAAACTCTCAAGGCAAGATCGAGCAAACCGCAGTGCTTAACTGCCATGAAGGATTGAGGGTAGGAGGAGATCCGCTGGAAAGGAAGTTGTGTGCTGCACCGTGAACATTGCTGTCTGTGGTCGTTCGTGGTGGCATTGAACATAGAGGACGGAGAAAGAAGCAGCTTGCTCGAATTGGTGATTACTGCTGGTTGATTACCTGTTGCTTATTTCCACATCCCTTCTATGAATATATCAAAAGGGGACAAAGGAAAAAATCTCCTCACTACATAGAAATGATTTTGAAGCATTGCCAGCTGAAGGCTCCGTTTAGGAGGCATTGAGTGAACTTTATACACGTTATTGTACACGAATCAAGATCGATAGCCAGCAAAGTGTGTACAATAGATCCTACCAAGACATACATTTTTTGTAGCCCTCAACTTTCTCAAGTGCAGTAGAGACTATGTTGAAAGTCTAAGATTATGCTCCAATTGTTTCAATTGCACGAATTTCTAGAAATATGGACTGTGAACGAGCTTCCTGTCAAATCGACCAACTTTCGGTCGTAGCAACTCTGAGCCACTTTTCGAATTAAAACAGTAAAATAAGAAACGTAGATCTATATACTTATTTATATAGTTATATAATCAATAGCTTATGTAGCTGACCAAGAGCAGGCCGAAACATCGAATCTTATGTAGTGCTTATAACAAAATTTTGGACATCACTTCTGAGTTCCCTAAGCCTAGTTTTAAGCTCAATCTTGGCCAAGTTCATCCATTCAACAAGATCTTGTGGTTGTATCAAGTGCTTATGTGGAATAAAGTGATTGGTTTAGGAGGTAAGATATTTTTGCTTCCGTTTGCTGTCCACATCTCTAGTCCGTGGCTCATTCTACAGAGTTCCAGTTTCAAGAAATGAATTTTTTGCCCCAAGGTGTGATGAAGGTGTGTACTTGTACTCTAGAGATAGTATTGTAAAAGCTCATTGATGTACCGTACCAGTATGAAAGCCTCTCTGGAGTTGATAGTAATAACGATAACAATCCAAAAAATAAGATGATTCCGTAAAACTCTTAGATTGGCATTTTGAAACTTCAATGACACTTGGAATCCAGGTTGTCTTCACATTTGAATGCACCTAATGCCTGTGTCTTTAGTATTTTTCTTACACGTTTTATTTCCTCTATTATGAGCTTGCTCATGCAACTCATGACTAACACTGTACTACATAGTTGATCCAACCTCCACTAAGCCGTATCATCTGCATTCCTTGTAGAGAGAGTGCATTTCTGTTCATGTTGGCCAAGCCGGTTCCCAAATGGGCAATGCCTGTTGGGAGCTCTATTGCCTGGAGCATGGAATTCAACCGGACGGTCAAATGCCATCGGACAAAACCGTGGGAGGGGGAGACGATTCGTTCAATACGTTCTTCTCCGAAACCGGGGCCGGAAAGCACGTCCCGAGAGCTGTTTTCGTGGATCTCGAACCTACTGTGATTGGTAAGCTAAGAGGCCCATAGACTTTGAGATGATTCACCCAAAGCTGAGGCTCAAACCCTGTTCTCATCCATAGATTTCTAGACGCTGGATGTCGGACGACCGACCACTCGGTTGGCTAAACAGTACAATAAACCGGTTTTAATCAATTCCCAGGAGACTTGTACTTGTACCATTGTACTGTTTTACCAGCCGAGTGGTCGGTCGTCCGACATCCAGTGTCTAGAAATCTATGTCTCATCGTACTCACTCCACATAGATGAGGTTCGAACTGGAACGTATCGACAATTATTTCACCCCGAACAATTGGTGACCGGAAAGGAGGATGCGGCCAACAACTACGCACGAGGTCACTACACGATTGGGAAAGAAATCGTGGATTTAGTCTTGGACCGCATACGGAAGTTGGCCGACAATTGCACCGGTCTTCAAGGCTTCTTGGTGTTCCACAGTTTTGGGGGTGGTACCGGATCAGGATTCACGTCGCTCTTGATGGAGAGACTCTCGGTTGACTACGGGAAGAAATCCAAACTTGAATTTTCCATTTACCCAGCTCCGCAAGTGGCCACTGCCGTGGTCGAACCCTACAATTCCATCTTAACAACGCATACCACACTGGAACACTCCGACTGTGCCTTCATGGTCGACAATGAGGCCATCTACGACATTTGCAGGCGTAATCTAGACATCGAAAGACCCACGTACACGAACTTGAATCGCCTGATTGGTCAGATCGTGTCCTCAATAACGGCGTCATTGCGTTTTGATGGAGCTTTGAATGTCGATTTGACCGAGTTTCAAACGAACCTTGTGCCGTATCCGCGTATTCACTTTCCATTAGTCACCTATGCTCCAGTCATTTCGGCCGAGAAAGCGTATCACGAGCAACTCTCCGTGGCTGAAGTGACCAATGCTTGCTTCGAGCCCGCCAACCAAATGGTGAAATGCGATCCCAGACACGGCAAATACATGGCCTGTTGTATGCTCTACCGAGGGGACGTCGTGCCCAAGGACGTGAACGCTGCCATTGCAACCATCAAGACGAAGCGATCGATTCAGTTCGTGGATTGGTGTCCCACTGGGTTTAAAGTAGGTATTAACTATCAACCCCCGACTGTTGTTCCGGGAGGAGATCTAGCCAAGGTCCAGCGAGCTGTATGCATGTTGAGTAATACAACGGCCATTGCTGAAGCTTGGGCCCGATTGGATCACAAATTTGATCTAATGTATGCCAAACGAGCATTTGTTCATTGGTACGTTGGCGAAGGCATGGAAGAAGGAGAGTTTTCCGAGGCTCGCGAAGATCTGGCGGCTCTGGAGAAAGACTACGAAGAAGTTGGGATGGATTCTTTGGATGGAGAAGACGAGGAGGGCGAGGAATATTAATGCACCGGAAAGTGATGAAGATCGCCTGTTCCTCCAAACAAGAAACAATACCGTTCACAATGTATACACCGGATTATGTACACTATCAAGAATGCATTTCTGGAATGCAAAACAATCCAACTTCGAAGTTCCTCATTTTCTGGTCCATAATTTGGATCCCAATGGATTGAAAGTTTTGTAAATTTGTTCAACAGTATGAACATTTACCCAGATCTGAGCTTTGTTCAATCACGGATTATGTTCTATTTCTATGGTTAATAAAAGTTCAATCGGCACATATTCACGTTCATTTGGCATTAGGACGGGCGATGTTTTCCAGACTTTTCGTTATTTCAGGTCATGGGTTCAGTATCACATAATGGTCGTTCGCAATGGTAAAAGAATATGCTTCAAAGGAAATCATAAAGCTCTCGTCGCACTGTCCCCTTACTGATATGAAAAACACGGTGGAAAAATTCGAGTTTTGGCTCGGTCAAGTCCACATCACAGTTGGAACGATTCCCTCTTTGGCAAATAGAGGAGGAAAAAGGTTCTCCTTTTCCAGAAACTTCATGGGGATTTGCACAAGATTCCCCTAGAATGAAATAGATAATGACACTCACGATTATATGGAATTTACGAACAATTATAAGTTTCAGCCTCACCTTGACATTCCGGAGAAGCCGTGTGGCAGCAATCTTGTCAAATTCTGCTAGTGGACTTCTTTGTTCGTATTCATTAGTTTGCTTTAAAGTGGTGCAAGCGTTTGTTGGAACCACCAAGAATACATCATCAAATATTTGAGTGTTCGTTTCTGCCGTCTTATTCCAAAGTCCGTGAAAAAACGCGTCACTTATTGGGTCTAGAACCCTCTGATTGCCTTCATCTGTGGATAATCCAAGTAGCCCCAAGTGCTCTCGAAATAAGAACTTTCTTAATGACCCGGCAAATTTTCCACTCGGTTCGGACCTTCCGTTGAACACGCCATCTTGAAATTCAGAGTCCTCAACAACCAAAGCAACCTTCAAAAAACGTAAAGACAATCATTAAACGCGTATTTCTGGGCTCATACTGAACAAGGCCTTTATAAACCCTAGAGTTGGAAGCTTGACTTAAAACTTAGCTACATGAGATTGTTTTTATCCTCACTTGTCAATTTTACACTTCCAAAAGTGACACTTCAGCTACGGTAGATTTTTTTACAAGGTGGAATGAGTACACTGCCAATGCTCCATCTTTTTACATTGTTCCCCATTTCAACCATTGGCCTTGGAGCAAAAGCCAGTTCTGGCCTTGATGTCAGGAATGTTGAACATCCATTTCTTGTCAAAACACGACATTTCATTAGAGATACCAGGAATGTTACGACTCAACTTCAGAAAAACATGGGATTCTGCGTACGTGTGTGTCAAATTCCCCGAACCGACACAAAGCTTGAGGAAACCGTTACGAACCTCCGAATCACGATTGCCAAGAAGACTTCGATCGTTGATGTTTGCTGATCCGCATATGACTAATCTGTCATCCACTATCATGAGCTTGGAGTGAATGTAGATGAGCTCTGTACAAGGCGTTCCAAGAAGTTCTCCATGCGTTCTCAGTGAGGAGAAACTGATGTATTGACTATGATCAATGCCTCTTTTTTCCAGTTCTCTGCATATCGAGTAGTCACCACGATTTAATGAGGCATACTCATAATGCAGAATAGCTCTAAGGGCGTGTCCAGTGGCAGAGCCGATCTTTCCTTCAAATGCAGGTAATAAGGGTAACAGTAAGAAGACTCTGAACACCTCGTGATTCCTAATATGAAAGTTTGAGGAATCATTTGATTAGTGCCACTTGTTTTCTTGTCCTAACCAAGGAAATGCAGGTAACTTGATGCTACCTACCGATGTGCACGGATAATTCGCTGAACGATCTCAAACCCAATCTTATTCTTCACATCCGAACCATCACCAACTGACGAAATAAAGAATTGATTCTCGATGTAAATATAGAACCGGGCTCCACGAATCGCCTCAACCATTGACTCGTAAATACTACATTCTAGTTCATCCACTCCAGCGCTCCAGTTGCTGACACTTCGAACAACCTAAGGAATGAGGAAGACAACGTAAATAACGTATATTTTAAGACATCCTCATCAAAGCGTGAGCCCAAGTGGTGAATGAGACCGTATGTGGAAGAAAATGTACGACTCAAAAAAGTTTAAATCCACAAAATATCACACTCGGCGAAATCACAAGGCATTTTGAATTTACCTGACAGTTAACGGTCGAACACGGGACACCTTTACCCAGTAAGTCGGGAACATCGTAGACGTCTTTATATGTTCGTGGAACCAAGTAGGGATAATTTGAGTTGAATTTGCCCTTCTCCTGTTTGCAGGAGTTCCATCTGAAATGAGGTTTATCGTCAGGAGTAAATTGGAACATATCAAGGTTTCAACTTTCTATTTGAACAGCACTTGAGTGATGCTAAATACTAATGGATTCAATGCGTACACCTCAAAATAGGACAAACCTTTGCATGGTATTGGCGATCATGATTATTACAGGATTTGCATGCAAAACTACGATAAACTGGCACAAAGTAATACCAAAGACGATTATGAGTTATGCCAAAAGAATGAAAATCAGCCAAATTTTACCTAGAAATGTATTGCTTCTGAACAACTTTGACTTGAAATGATTCTTAAGCTCAAAATTGTGAAAAAAAATAAAAATAAAGATGAATGATAAACATTACTTTTTAACAATGAATTTCGAATTCGAGATCTAACGCATTTTGCGAATTTGCAGCCCATTTTTTTATTGCACAGAAAACTTGCCATTGCCTTCAAAATTTCGTTATTACATATTTTTTCTAGAAATAATGAGTGATGTAAATGCTTAAATTAAACAACCTTTGAATGAAGTGTCTGGCCGCATCTCTCGCAGCTGTTCCTTCAACAATTAAAGAAACATCATGCCACGGCATCCGTGGGGTAGTTCGGCGGTCCACGTTATCTCCTTCAGGCTCTTCGGGCTTAGCAATATCTTTAACAATGAAGTTAACGTAGTCCTTTCCTCTCCATAAAGTCATTGGTGGGTATTCCTTTGAATCGGTATCAGCAACATCTTCGATCAATGGATATTGAGAAAAATCTTCGTCCGATAAGCTAACGACATTTTCAATCCTAAAAAAGGAATTGAGAGATATCTAAAACGAGTTGATATCAGGGGATTGGGTTAAAATCGCCTTTAAAACAAGGGCTTTCCGAAGCCAAGTAATAAACCCTTTCACCTAAACATATATGCCTCATATGACCAAAATTGTTGGCATTTTTGCAAATTTAGAGTTACCAAGATAATTCTTTTCTAAGTTTTCATGGATTAGACAAATGACCAAGATAGTTACGTTTATACTGGAACTCCACACCATGATGCCTTCGTGAAGAAAGTTATCTCCCAGCAAATCTAATCTGAACCCAAATGTATCCATTGTAAAAGTAAAATGATCACAGAACTAACGCACCTTATCAACTTTGTCCCTTTAAATAGAGTAACCGAAACCGATATCTTTTTGGAAACAGGTAAGCCATTTCAAATCTACTTTGTTTGGTTTTTAGTATAGGTTAGGAACCCTTCCCCTTGCATCCGGAACTAAAGGAGTGAAACGTGACGAGTATCCAGCAGGATAACTCACCCTGATTTCTATGGCATATTTTCCAGTATTTCAGTGCGAATTTGGTTTGAAATCCAAACTTGTTGAATTTCATGAAGTCAATGAAGTCCTTCCTCCTAGCCAGCGTGGGTTCCGAGCACATTTTAGCACGGTTACTCAACTGATTGAGTATTTAGAGCAGGTCATTGCGAGACTGGAAAGGCACGAGTCAGTTGATGTTGTCAGTTGTCAGTTGATGTTGCCAATGCCTTTGATAAAGTAGATCATGGCCTTTTGTTGAATAGACTTCATGACATTGGGATCGAAGGAATGGTTCTCAATTGGATAAGAAGCTTCATTCATGATAGGAAGCGAATTGTTAAGGTTGAGGGATCTCGGGGATCTCTTAGTGACATACATGATGTCAAGTCAGGTGTTCCCCAGGGCTCGATCTTAGGGCCCCTCCTTTTTATAATATTCGTTGCCCCGCTTCAAAAGCTTAGTATTACTGCCAGTCTCTCTTCTTATGCTGACGACAAGAAGTTAGTTTCTAGTAGGAATGGCCAAGATTCCAGTAGCCTGGCAAAGGATCTAGATAGAATCTACTCTTTGGTTACTAAATGGAGAGTAATTGAGCGGAATGAAATTCCACTGAATGACCTTCGGGTCAACTTCTTTGAATACTCCCATAGATAATGGAGGTAAAGATATTGAGCAGGTCTCATCAATGACGGATTTAGGTGTAGTCCTCCAGGATGATGGAAAGTTCGATGCGCATATCCAGTTGAAAGTTGGTAAAGCTTTTCAAACATGTGGTTGGATATATCGCACGTTTAAGTCCAGAAATAGCATCACGATGCTAACTCTGTACAAGTCGATTGTTTAGCCACATTTTGAATATGCTTCACCCATTTGGGCTCCAATGAATTCAGCAGGTTTGCAAAAGGTCGAACAAGTCCTAAGGAAGGTCACAGGAATGAGAGGTCTGGTATTGGAAGAGACTAAAAAAGTTGGGACTGTACAGTGTTTAGAGAAGGTACGAAAGGTAGCTAGTACTGTACGTCTTCAAAAGCATTCATGAGCTTTGTCCCAACCCAGGATTTAGGGTCAATTGTCGTGACCCTACGGAAGCTTCCGTAACCTTTCAAACATCTAGTCAAGCTGAATTCTTTAGAGCGATGTAGTTTATGGTTTAAGGTTTGATATTTTCACGCAATGGAAAGCTTGGAATATGCTTCTTGTGTAGCAATGTTTTCTTTGATTGAAGCTAGTCATACCAAAATGTTGTTTCAATGACTTGAATGACCTATTAATTTCTGGTCGCAGGAACATGAGATATACAGTTTTAAATGTGTATGGTTCCTATTGAACGAGCTTACTGATTATTATATTCCAAATCACAAAAAAGATATGTTTCACAATGTCTTTGTTGCTTCTTTGGATAGGTCCCAGGTCGTGATTATACCCTTCACTTTAGCTTCGTTTTCTTCCTCCCTGATGTGCACAGGCAGTCTTTCCCAAGTTTCAACAATTCTGGTAATAATTGAATTCTTGGTTGCTTGGGGAGGGTAAGCTTTGGACGATCTTTGGCGCGTGCCCTTTTCACCCCCATGAACCTCCATTCGTCCGGTTATAAGGGGAAATTAACCAGTCTTTTCCACAATGCCAAGCCAGCAGAGCTATCATACGCATTGCAATAACGTCTACAGAAACCTGGTTTGTTTTCTGTAGAAGCTCTTTATATTCCAAGTGATTTCTTTTTGGTACATTCAGGGCAATAATTCCCTCAAGATACCCATGCTTCTTTGAAATATCGCGAGGGTGTTGGAAAAGATCATAATGTTCAAAATTAAAGAATTTCTTGACGTCCATGCCGTCATTCTTCTTAGTCAGCAGGGGTTTCGTGCTCAATTTAGCACCCATACCCAACTGTCTGAGCTTATTGACAGCAGAAATGCTATGGAAGGTTGCAATCCACGGAGTTCATGTATTTTTTTGAAGATGGAATTTCACCATGCACAAGACAGATAGGCACAAACATTTTTTTTGAACTAGTTCCATTCATCACAAAGAGTTTCTAATAGTTGTCTATCAATAGGATAATGTAGATATACATCTGATGGAGCAATTTTGTCTTCAATGGCACTATTATTGAGTTTCCTTCCAAAGTAATGATCAATTCAAAATGCCTTCATGAAGAAATCCCTCGAAAGTTGAAAGTGGCGTGGATGTAGGCTTTAGAGCAATTTTAAGCCCTTATTGTTTGTAGCATCAGCTTTATTCCCTGACACTAGGGAAACCAATCAAATTTGTCAGGGATCGAGGATTGAACTTTAGGGCCAAACGGGAAAACAAAACTGTCAATTGCGAATGAAATTTGGCATCATTTGGACATCATTTTATTTAGATAGATAATGGTGGTAAAGATATTGAGCAGGTCTCATCTATGAAAGATCTAGGTGTAGTCCTCCAAAATAATGGAAAGTTCGATGAGCATATCCAGTTGAAGGTGGGTAAGGCTTTTCAAATGTGTGATTAGATATATCGCACGTTTAAGTCCAGAGATAGCATCACGATGCTAACTCTGTGCCTACAAGTCAATTGTCCAGCCGCATCTTGAATATGCTTCACCCATTTGGGCTCCAATGAGTTCAGCAGGTTTGCAAACGCTCGAGCAGGTCCAAAGATGTTTCACTAAGAACATCACAGGATTGAGAGAGCGACTAAAAAAGTCGGGACTGTAGAGTGTTCAGACGAAGGTACGAAAGGTATCTGATACTGTACGTCTTCAAAAGTATCTATGAGCTTTGTCCCAACCCAGGATTTTGGGTCAATTCTGGTGACCGTAGAGGCTTAATGTGCGTTTTGAAAGCACCTTCAAGCCCTCGAGAATCCAAACTAGTTCGAACGATAAAATCCACTTCTCCTCTTTCTTGGGCTCCTTCATTGTTTTATTTGCTTCCCTCTAATATTCGTAAGGAATACGTAGGCCTTGTTGATCCGGTTGCATCTTTCAAGTCAGACTTGAATTTTTTTAAATTAGCATTCCAGATCAACCCTAAATTCAAGGACTAGCTCGGAATTTGCACAAAAATTTGCAAATACATTTTCCAAAATATAGGCACCAACACTTTCTGGAGGTTTTAAGGGCTGCTTTTGCTTTCCCTTTCAAGCAACACGTAGATGAAAAGGAAAATTACTTCATAATAACCTGCTATCCCTAGCAAGCAGATCTTGCATGTCCATGTTACATCCTAGACTGATCAGCATTTTGCACATCCTTAATATTTTGTGAAAAACATAAATCTCAGTTCCTTATCTGAAACACAATACTGCCAAAGCGTAGCAAGTGGCAAGTGTATTGCAGAACAATTTTGTTGAGAAAAGTAAGGTTTTCAATTTTCATAAAAGTAATGCTAAGTCAATTTTTCCGAAATTAACCATCCACCTTATGACCATTTACCCCAAAAATCACGAAAACACGTCAAGACGTCCCTGAAAATGGAAAATGGGAATGGGAGGGGTAATATAATACAGGGGTGTTCGAATGCCAGAAGAAATAAATCAATTTACTTAAGATCTCAGAGAGTTTACAGGGAATCTTTTGGGAATCTTTTAACACCAGCACATCGAAATCTGAAGCAAGCGCCACTGCTGTACCGTACATCCGATCTTTTAACACCAGCACATCGAAATCTGAAGCAAGCGCCACTGTCGCATTTTGATTCTCTGGGACAAGATGTCGTATTGTATCGATAAAAGCCTGTGATTGTTGTGGAAGTTTAGTCTTGGATGACAGTTTATACAAAATTATACCAGACTTGGTTTTGACTGACGATTCTGACGCCATTGACCGGACCAATGGCTCTCACTCGTACCACCATGTTGAAACAATTTATAAAGAGACAGATTGGTCTAATGTTAGATCAGTCCTGCCGGATGCTGAACTACTTCTTGCATTGGAGAGAAACCCTCACATGTCTTTTGACGGCGCAAACCTAAAAGTAACTTATGCCTCTCTGGATGTTTGCTACAGCCTTATTGCTACTGCTAGACTACCGTCAGAGCTTCTAAATCTCGCGTTTTATGTCAGTTTTGCTTAACTTGTGGATCATGAAGAAAGCACAATTAATGCATGCCTTAATGCATTACTTAACTAAAAAAATCTATGAAGAGAACTATCTAGTGAGATACCCTACCATAGGTATGGCCGACTGTTCTTGCAATGTGACAATATTCCACATATGGCGTGCAAATTAAATTGGATATCTAATCACCTTCAGGTCCTATGACTAACTACCGTCGACGTCAAGGCAAAAAAAAGATATTAACAACTATGTTGGAATAAAACTGAGCGCATTTATTTGCCCAAGTAACCTCTAAATAATCAAGATTTATTGTATTGCTTGAAATATTAACAGATTTTGATTACAATCTTCATTTGGTGAAGAAATTATTAGTATGAAAGTTAAAAGTGACGTCAGAAAGTGACGTAACAAAAAAAAATCGTGATATAGAAATATGGACTGTGAACGAGCTTCCCGTCAAATCTGCCTCCTCTTGGTCATAGCTACGCTAAGAAATTTTTAGAATTAAAGTAATAAAATAAGGAATGCCCATCTGCTCAATTAAAGGTGGGTCATCTTTATATAATTTACATGTAAAGTGTTTCGTTTCAAAGTTAAATTGTCAAAAGCAGGGTTACAAGTATCGGCGTTCCTTGTACAGCGTTACTTTTTGAGTAACGCTAACGGTAACTAGTTACTTTTCTAAAAAAAAAAGTAACGGTATCGGAACGGGTTTTTAGCCCTCCCGTTACACTTACTTTTTCTTTTGTAAACGCGGGAAACAAAAAATGAGTAACCGATATTTCTTTTCATTCCGGCTCGAATGCAACGACTTACTCGCCACTGATGGGATCAAATGAATAATCACTTGAGTCATTTTATTCACGCCATAGTTACAAAACGTTGAAAAATTTGCAAAAACGGTTTTCAAATTTAAGCTTCTTTTTCTGCAAGAGTGGCGGGTAACGGCAACGGTAGCGCGTTACTTTTTTTCGTGATGGTTTAAATCCTGGTCAATTATGTAGCTGAACAAGAGAAGGCCGAAAATTCGAGTACTATGTAATGTTTACTACAAAACTTTGAACATATCTCAAGCACGGTTTTGGGCTCAATTTTGGCCAAATTAATCCATTCAACAAGATTATGTAGTCGCATGAAGTGCTTATTTGGAGTAAAGTGAACGGTTTAGGAGATAAGAAACTTTTGCTTCCGTTCCCAGTCCACAGTCCGTGAATAAGATCAAGACACGAGGAGATCTGATCAATATTCCCTTACACCGTAAAACGCTCTTTCGAAAGAGATGCCGATCAAGTTCGGCCGGGATCGTCCCATTCTTCCAATTGATTGGCTGAACTTGATGAGCAGATCCAGGTGTCTATCAATGCCCAAGAATATGACTCCTTTAAGTAGCAGCTGTCTGATGATGTCAGCACAAATTTTGGGAGGTCACTTGGATACTTTTCACCACAATAGAGGTACTAACAAGCCAAGAAACTGCGAGCAATATTAGACAAAAATAATTTTTAATTGTCCAAAAGGCACTTTTTTGGTCTGATTATGCATATAATAATGAAAACTCCAATCCAGCTCAAAACATAGCCCAGATATTATTGATAATTTTTGTAGCAACAAATGTTGCAAAATTCCCATTTTAAACTCACAATGAAAACACCCTTAAAATGTCAGCAAATAGTGCACGTGTTTTGCAACATGAGAAGTCAAATTATAATCTTTCATTTTAATAGTACTGGGGATTACATTCCCTGTAGCGGTTAGAAANCAAAACTATGGTGACGTTTAGGCAAGCTCTGGCAGGTTCGTTTGTTTGCTGGTAGCAGTACCAGTGATGCAAGTTTGGGGCTTCAAGCACGTTTTTTGTCAAGCTGACCCTACTTTCACATTGCTATATGAGGGAAGGTCAGCTTCGTTAGAATCAGTTTGACACGCCAATTTTGCATCCCTGGCATTGGCAGGCAAGTTTGGTTGCCGGTACCAGCGCTTGCCTAAATGTCCGAATAGCTGAATTTTTTAATTCGAGGACACTGAGAACAGTCTGTAATTTTATGGGGAAAATGATTTAAAGAAAAAATGTAATACAAATTAAGTGTCAGACATCGCATCAAATTTAGGGTGAAGATTTAAAGTATATTCCCTACATTGAACTGCCATCACTTGAGCAATTGGTTGGTGATTCTTGACGCATCCTTAAGTAAAATAATGTATGAACATTGACTGTTATAAATAGATTAGACTCTACAATTACCCCGTTTCGGGACGAGTTTCATCGTCATCAGACGACGAAACCCCATCAGACGACGACGAGCTTCTTCTTTCACTAGCACCTCGTTTCCTTCGAATTTTTTTCCTCGCTTGGACCATTGCCGACTTAAGTCTTTTCAGTTTGCTTCCTTCTAGATCATGATGGTAGGGATCCGCAGATTTATCCGTTCTAAAAAATCATAGGATAATATTAACGTGTAACGTACTCTTCCTCTCGCTACCATTCTATTCAATGTTTCACCGAGCTTTGCCTTTGTTGTGATCTTCATCAGACAAATCTTCATTCGATAGAGCACGAATTGGTGCAACTGACACTTGATGCACTGACTTAAGGACATGAGCCAAAGTTGCATTGCCTGAAAGTATTGAAGATTCCGAGTATTTTGTGTTCTATACATAGAGACACATATTTGTATTCCTTTGGTTCTCACTTTGGTCACGTTTGTCACTTCTGCTACTTGTTGTGGGCAAATTACCGAGCACGTTGATGTGCTGATGCTCATGGAATTTGTTGCCTTCTTTTTCAGAATTGCTTCGTGGGATTGAGTCGAGATCTGTCAACGGATGGTTGTTTGTGTCCCATCTGTAACAATAAATGACTGTAATAAAAAAAATGGATCTTTCCTTCGATTTTTGAGGGAATAGGTCATAAGGTAATAGATAAATGAAAAAATGTCTTCAAGGGTTTCCCAATCCGGACTTCCGAGAAACCGTCTTACAACTGTTCGGGCAAAATGAGTGGCATTGGTAAGATTTCTTTTTCGGACATGCGGAAAAAGAGTTGAAAACATGAGCCAACATTGTATCAACCCGTCAAAAAGAACAAATTCAGGCCGTTCAGGCCAAATGTCAGATGGTGTCCAAGAAATGAGCGTTAAGGATGATTATCGATTCTCTGCAATCCAAAATCAAGTCATTGGACAGGGCTTCAAGAATAAATATCGTGATGGATAAGCAAGCCTTTCAAGACAGTCTGGAAGACCTAAAGAAAATTATGGGTGAATACGTAGAGGGTGAAGTGGATGAAGAAGATTATGAACGGGTGGATGTCTACATATTTGCTGAGGAGCAACGGGTGAAGGAAAGGCTGGCTGATGTCCTAGACCATCTGGAAAAACGTTCAAAGAAACCGTGACCTCACAAGGATCAAGCCAAGCCGAGTCTAGAGTGTTACAAAGAAGGCAGGAGTAGAATTTGGAGAGCAAGTTCGCACAAGAGCAGGCCTTGAATTCAGTCAGTGGCAGTACATCTCAAATCAACTCAGTCTTGCAGATGCCGGTACATGGTGCCATACGCAAAGCACCTTTCAAAAATCCATGGGGTTCCAAGGTCGAGTTTTCCTACAAGAGGCGCTTGGAACAAATACTTCAATTCAACACTCAGGTCCGCAGAACCAGATACACAACTGAGTGTTTCCACTCTTTGCGATTCCCTCTTTCAGTCCAGATGCTTCTTTTCTGTGTCCAAGAGGTTCTCCAAATGGAATCATGAAGTCAACGTTATCTGGTTACTCCTCAAAGAATGCAAGAAATGGATATTTTGAGCTCGTCTACCGTATGACTTGATAAACAGGTTGCTCTTACAGCCAAAGCCTTGTCCCATGACATGCCCAAATGTGTCCTCCTGAGATATGCTCGACAGTCCTGTTATGTAGACGTACTCCCTTCTGTTAAAGCTGGTCAAACAAATCCTCTGAACCACCACCTCGCAAGCCTTTGTCCAATTCTTGGACCAGACGGCCAACGGCCAACTCCGGGTGGGAGGCCGCCTTCAGTGGTCCGGAGAACCTTTCAACACCAAATATCCTATCCTGATCCTGGCCCAGCATTCCATCCATGACACCATGCTTCGACACTACCACCGTAAAACCAACTACCAAGGGAGACACATCACTCATGGAGCCAATAGACTTGGAGGATTTCACCTGGAAGAGGGACCCACTGGAATTCGGAACCTAATGGCTATCTGCATCTCCTGAAATAGGCTGATGACTGCACATGGGGTACAGCTTATGGCGGACTTGCCATGATTTCCCCATTTTCAAACTCCGGACTCAGCATCTTTGGTCCCTTTCACATCCAGGAGGGCTGTTCCACAATCAAGCACATCATGAATATATGATATGGATAAATGATGTACAGGATGAACGGTAGTTCACGGAACGGTGTTAATCAAAATGTCTTGAGACAATGTATGTTGAAGTCTTGTGAAAACTGCGAACTCGTTGGATCGCCCAACCTGTGTCCGTTTGAGGGCCAGATGTCAACCAAATGCCAACCCAATGCTCGCAAAGACGCCGTAATCCATTACAAGTAGCTCCTCAAGCCCTTGATCATAGATGTCCAATGTCACAGGAACCGGTCGTATCAAAGAGCTTTGGAATTCGGTGTGAATCAAGCTCAATGTCGTTCCTATCACCTACTGATATCCTATCTCGAACGAACATAAAAACCAGCGTGGTTTCACCCAAGGCGGGAACGGACGGAACAACTAAATTAAGTCCCCATTCAACCTGATATAGGAGGATCGAGGACACACATTCCAACACGCCCCCTCATTCGATACTCCGACAAAGAACATTGCACAGACCGTTCAACTTCCGCAGCTTTGGTTTAGGTAGCGCTTTGGTAAACATGTCGGCTATCATTTCTCCCGTGTTACAATACTTGATTACGATGTTCCCCAACTTGACCTGTTCGCGTGTAAAATGATACTGAATGCCAATGTGCTTGGCCCGTCCATGGTACTGGGGATTCTTGGCCAAGGCTATAGAGGGAAGATTGTCCTCATAAATTGTGGTAGGGCTGATCACTTTGATATCCATGTCAACGGGCACATTTCGGAGCCACAGAGCCTCTTGAGTGGCACTCGACAGTGCCATGTACTCGGCTTCAGCCGTTGACAAAGCCACCGAACGTTGTTTTTGGCTCCTCCACGAGATCAGCCCTCCAGGCAACAAAAACACATAGCCAGACGTTGATCTGCGATCTTTGGTATCACCTGCCCAATCAGAATCTGAATAACCTATCAGTTCGCTTTGGTGAGCAACAGAATAAAGGATACCAGAATCAATAGTTCCCTTTAGGTATCTCATTATTCGTTTCACAACAGCCCAATGTTCTTGAGTGGGATGATAACTAAACTTCGCCTCCGTGGCCACAACAAATGCCAGATCTGGACGAGTTCTCATAGCGAGGTACAACAGTCCTCCCACAATAGACCTGTATTCTGTGGGGTTCATAGACTCGTCTTCTTCCTTAGCCGTCACTAGCTTCGCATTTGTCTCCATGGGAGTATCCACTGACTTGCACTCGCTCATTCCACTTCTCTCAAGTAATTCTCGTATGTAATGAGACTGCCCAATACAAATTGACTTTTCCCCAATCTTTTGGTCCACACGAATACCCAGGAAATGTTTCAATCGTCCGAGATCTTTTGCTTTGAACTGTTTAGAGAGTTCGGTTTTGATTTTAAACACTTCATTTTCACATTCTCCGGCAAGGATCAGATCCGTCAACATACACAGCCAGGTAAGTCGTACTTTCACCCTTTCGAGTGTACAAACACGGGTCCTCGTTGGTTTGAGTGAATCCGGGTCCATTAAAGACCCGATCCAACATGAAATTCCAACACCTTGGCGACTGTTTGAGTCCGTAGAGACTCTTCTTTAATCGACAGACTAGATCTTCTTTTCCTTGCTCTTCAAATCCTTCTGGCTGTTTCACGTAAGTTTCTTCTTCCAGTTCGCCATTCAAAAAGGCAGTCGTTATGTCCATTTGATGGAGGAACAACCCCTTTGCGGCTGAGATGGCAGTGAGGGTTCGAATTGTTTCAAACCGAACAACTGGACAAAACGTCTCTTCATAATCTTGCCCGTACCGTTGGGTGAATCCTTTGGCAACTAGCCTTGCCTTGTAGCGTTCTGCATTTCCCTCGTCATCTCGTTTTATTTTAAAGATCCATCTAGTGTCAATAATTCGCTTGCCTTCAGGCTTCAAAACCAAATCCCACACGTCGTTGTCTTGCAAGGAATAGAGTTCTTCTTTCAACGCTGCTTTCCACGAAGTGGAATCATCACAACTGAGGGCTTCATTGATTGTGATGGGATCTTTTTCCAACATTGCAGAGCATATCCATTGACCTAATCGCTCGGGAGCTCGCCGATTTCTCCGAGGACGGCCCACGAGAGTTTCGGGGAATGGAGCCTCACAATTATCTTCCACGTCATCTTCGAGATCTTCTTCACCCATGGGCTGATCAAACAACTCATCAAAAGTAACTGCTGGAACAGGTGCATTCTGTCCATCTTGACCAAACCCATTCTTTAATTCGTTGAAAATCACGTCTCTACTGTAGACTACTCGTCGTCGATCTTGATCATACAGCCGATATCCCTTGACACATTCTCCATATCCGAGCATGATCAGGGCCTGTGACTTGGGGCTTAGTTTTCCTCTTTCTTCTTTAGGAACGTGGGCATAAGCGAGGCAACCAACCCTTCTCAAATGACTAATGATTGGCTTCTTTCCTGTCCAGGCTTCGTAGGGCGTCTTCCCAACCACTGCATTAGTTGGCCCACGATTCCGCAAATACGTTGCCGTGGTAATCACTTCTCCCCAAAAGTGCTTAGGGAGACCACCGTCCATAAGCATTGCACGGGTTGTCTCAACTAGAGTTCGATTCATGCGTTCTGCGACGCCATTTTGCTCTGGAGTGCGAGGTATCGTCAATTCATGACGGATTCCGTCTTTGACGATATATTCTTCTAATTGAGCCGATGTATACTCGCCTCCATTATCAGTCCGGAGCACCTTCAATTTACAACCCGATTCTCTTTCGACCTGTGCCTTCCAATCCAGGAAGGTCTTAAAAACATCGCTCTTCCTTTTGATAACGTACACCCAGACAAAATGTGTGTGATCATCAATAAAGGTGAGAAAGTACTCCCCACCACCGAGAGACAGTTCTCCAATTTTCCCACAAACGTCACTAAGGACCAGTTCAAGCTTATCCGTGGCACGGGGTCTAGCTTTCTTGGGAAACGGGGATCGATGTATCTTCGCCTGAACACACGGTTCGCACACTTCCTTGGATTTGGACTTCTTATACTTCAATCCGGTCACCAAACCTCCCTGAGCCAAATCTTTGAGACCACTCGCTCCGAGATGACCCAGACAACGATGCCAAGTCTGGTCGCTCAAATCGGACTCTTCTTTTCCGGATAGTAAAACGTGCGGTGGTGACTTGGGCTCGAAGTCCAAGTGATACAATCCACCAACACTCTTGGCAACGGCGACTTGATTTTTCTTTGGGCCGAAAATCAGACATTTTTCTCCTTCAAACTTCACGGACGCTCCCCGCTCAGATGACTTGGAAATGCTGAAAAGATTGAATGAGAGGTCTGGTACCACCAATACATCATACAAGGTGCATTCAATCCTTTGGCCCTTGACCTTCATTGGGATCGGAACTTGTCCTCATTGATCCGACATCACACTCCGGCCATCCCCAAGCATAATACGCAACGGTCTCTTCAAAGTCTCCAGATTGCGAAACATGTCGATGTTTTTGCCCATGTGGCACGTAGCCCCCGAATCGACTACCCATGCTTGGTCATTCCCGACTCTTGTACTGAGGACAGTGTGAGCCGTAAGACCAACGGTCTCGTCCACGTCCTTGGCCCGGAAATGATTACTCGATTTTCCATTGAAATGTCCGGATTTAACTGGTAACTTTACCAGACAGGTCCTCTTTATATGGCCTGGCTTGCCACAACGAAAGCACTCGACCGTTCCTTTACGCATGGACGATACAAGGCCTCTCTCAGCCTCAACCTTGATCTGAGTCGCTTCGAACTTCTTCCTTTCGTCACTCAATAAACGTTCCGTGACCATTTCCCACGAAGGGACATCGCTGTGAGCCTCCAAAGCGGTGACAAGCATCTCGTAGCTTTCGGGTAGGCTGGCCAATAAACATATCACCCGATCTTCCTCCTCGAGAGGACTCCCCACGATGGCCAGCTCGTGGAACAACTCCGTCATTGTCTTCAAGTGCTCTTGCAGCCTTCCTCCCTCTGGCAAACGACAGGAGAAAAGGCGTTTCCTGAGATGTAACTTGTTGGCCCAGCTCTTCTTTTGAAACTGGTTTTCCAACGCATCCCAAACCACTTTCGGATCTTGTGGATCGGCCAACAGGTATAACAAACCCGGGTCCACCGACAAAACAATGACCGCCAACGCTCGATCCTGCCGGACCGCGAACTTCCTGGATGCCTCTCCATTATCCGAACTGGGTGGCAGTTCGGACCCGGACACAATGCCCCACAACGAGTCTTTAATCAAAGACATCTTGAGTTGGATTTTCCATGTGGGATAATTCGCGCCTCTCAAGGGGACCACCCCCGACCTTGGTTTCACCGCCATCGTCCACGAGTTTCACTTGCACACTTGAAGAATACTGTGACCCATAACCTATTGAGATTCAATACGATGGAAGTTTTCAAGGATTTATTTCGGGTACATTACTCTTAGCGTTGTACTTAATCGTCTGATATTCATCTCTCGAATGATCTCGAACGAACATAAAAACCAGCGTGGTTTCACGCACACACAATAAAGGCGGGAACGGACGGAACAACTAAATTAAGTCCCCACTCAACCTGATATAGGAGGATCGAGGACACACATTCCAACAGGATTGAACCTATGAACCCGAGTATAGCTCGGGCACGCGTTAACCAACTGCGCTACAACCATCTCCACCCTATTGATGTATGATTTGTTCTGGCCGAGACTCGAGTATCCCCTATAAAATCGATCTCAGTTGCAAAGCTTGAGCTGAATGCCGCCTTGCTCGGAGCTAGAATGGCATTCGCAAACCATCTGTTCGGATAATAGAACAAATTTTGTTGCAGGTGCACTGGCTTTACAAGAGAGGCAGATTCCCACCAAGTGGACATTCCAAGTACCAACGGCCCCTCATTTGGATGGAGCCCATGATGCCCGGGTAAAATCTTTAAAGAAAGCGTTGGCAGCAATCTTGGATAGAGAAGAGAAGGGTCTGCGGCATCTGAAGGACGACGAGTTCCGTGTGGTATTAGCGGATGTTAATAGATTTATATACTCAAGGCCCTTGGAATACGAGGATGGAAATCCAATGAACCCACTGTCTTAGGGCAGATTTGCACTAGGAGGAAAAACCAAGATTGAATCCGGTTTGAGGATGGAGGTAGGACTAGTGCTTGGGCGACTCCAGTCTTTCACTGTACTGAAGTCGAACAAAGAGAATCATTTTGCGAAAATATCGCCACAGTACTAGTCCTACTCCCATCCTCAAACCGGATTCAAACCTGATTTTCCAACGTAATGTAAAGTCGCGCTTATTCATTTTTTGTTGAAACAGCCAAATCTTATGGTGCCAAATGGGCGGTTTGCCTCCCGAGATCCAAGACAAAATTTCCGTTACTTTCAGGACTGGTGGATCCGATTTGGGAGCGATGGACAAATGAAAATCTTCCGACATTATTAGCTCGAGGGAAGTGGAAAACCCGTTGTCAGGACTTACAAGTCAAGGATCGTGTTTTGGTCTTGGAGGCAAATTTGCTATTGGGTCTGACGAGTTAGTTAGAGCCGCAACAGTGAGAATGTCGGGAGGAGAAACGAAACAACGACCTGTCACGAGACTACGTGTATGTTTAGTCTAGCGAGTGGAGCAGGTTACGACTGGCCCGCAGAGAGAAAAAGAAGAGGAGGATTGATTGGACAAAATGATTTTCAGAAAATTTATATATCTTGTTTTGGGGCCAATTATGGTAACCCTGAAAAAGTGGAATGATTATGTATGAAAAAAGGAGAGAACAAAAGAAAGCAACCGGGAAACCCTCAATGGAAGAAATTTACGAACAAAAGTAAGATTAATAGTCTACTACAAACGACGAGAAATGGTCAAAACAATATTCTTCAAAAGAAGTTGCAAACTAACGATAAAGCTCCTTAACAATTTGTATCCAGTAGTCAGTAATTGCTAACCGTCAAAGAAAATTTGGTTTGATTCTTCCATCATCATTAAACAATCATTACCCCATCCATGGTCCCAATCTAAACTCCTCAAAGCATTATGATGCTATATATTTCGAACAATTAAGCCAAGATTAAATGCCAATGCTCGTTATTAAAAAATGTTGACACTACGTTTCAAATGTTACAAGTTAGGACTACTTGTAGCAAAAAAAAAAACCAAATTTTCTTTAGAGAAGTATGGTCTTGATGGGGGAAAGGCATAAACTATTTATTGGTCATCTAAATCTTAGGAAAAGAAACGAGTAACGCCATTACATTTTTTTCGAGTAATGGTTGTGTAACGAGTTACTACTTTTGACCAAAGCAATTGTAGGTGTAGTTCGTTCCTTTCATTGAGAAACGACTAATGCCCTGCCTATTACTTCTGGCCAGATCCAATATTTGGCCTTTTTGACGTAAAACCACGGCAAATTTCAAGGCATTCACCTCTTTTAACAGTTTCGCTTACAGGTCGCATGATAGTACAATGATTGAACGTTGCTCTTGCAACGCAACCTTGACCTGAAATTTGGCAAAGTCTTTTTTATGGCATACTATGTTCCCAATTTCTCCCCGCCCGTCATGAATATCATTGCAAAGGGGAGAACCTGAGATGTATCTAGTCTACGAACATTGTTCAAAGAATACGAACATGAGAACGAGAAGATCTCTGATGTAGAGGAGTTATTTCAATTCCGTCTCAAAGTTAAGTAATTTGACATGTACACCATTGACTTTGTAATGCCTTAAGCTATTCCACATCGAAAAAGCATAATCAAACGTATTGCTCAATAAATCGAACGGTAGGAAAGAAACAAATTCAATAAAAATAAGAAGCCAACCCAACAGCAAACCATCTAAGCATTTTCATAAGGTTATCATGTATGGACTCAATCAGTGTATTGTCGATGGCAAAATTGGATTTTGAAATCGTACCTTCCGTAGCACAAATCGATTCCACCAATAAAGGCATATAATTGGTCAACCACAACGAGTTTTTCATGATGAGCCCACAAATAATCTGTCATTTCAGCCTTAGCACCATGATCAGGATGACGTAGCACCTAACATATACATACATCTATTAGCATGGTTTTTGTATGTGAAAAAGAGCACTTCCCTTACTTTAATGTTTCTCCCTCCTTTCTTGAGAAGACACCGTTTGGAATAAAGGCTGTTCAAACCTAGAGCGAACTCGAATTCTTTGTAGAGCAACACGAATATTTTGACCCCCTCTTCCTGTGGGAAAGATGTGGGATAAATCCAAATTAATAAAGTTTTGATGGAGAATGCAAACAACTTGGTAATTGATTGGTCGCACGCTGGTACGGAGTCTTGTGATTGTGGAAAAGTTTCATGATGGGATTTTGGGGCTTAATTAAGAACTGGGAAATTGAAAGTACAACCAGTCATCAAAGTTGGGTTCATTGCTTGCGTCATTTTTCAATTAGAAGCAAAATAGAAATTGACAGATAATTGTTTTAAAAAAACATTATGTGCATTGAACGAAATAGGGTTTCATTTTGTCAGACCAACCCGATGGACAAAAGCCTCTTTCAAAAGGAAATCGAAAGAGTTTGACGGCTAAGGGTGTTTGAACGATATGGGCAGGTTTGAGAAGCAAACTGATTATTGCAGCCCTCTCGAATTGCTCCCCAACGACATTCTCTCAGTCGCATGAAATGGATTAAAAGCTAGAGAAGTGCCTTACTGAAATGCGTGATCTAGAGTGCTTTCATATTATATTTCCGATTCCCGACTTACCGCTTTTCTAGCCAGCAAGTTGTCCAATCTCAAGGAGGGAGCAAAATGTAACCCTCTCTTAAGGTATATTTCTGGACTTAGCCACCAATCCGTAATGAAGATCTCTTCCTTTGCCCCTAAAATAACGTCACAAACCGATGACATGAAAGATTGTCCGTCCACGAACCATCGTGTTCTCTGGTCGGAGCGCACGGGGGCGAAAGAGGTATATCGATTGGGCTGCACGAAATATTGACCTATAATTGAGGAACATATACAATAACAAATACGACACTGCCCTGCTTTCTTCACAGCGAGAAAATCACATTTTTGACCAAAACATGCAAGCGGAGACCTTTCATTAACAACAAAACACGCCTTTGATAGTGTCCATACAGTGTAGACTAACTCATATATTTCTAGACACAGGATAGAACAGGATAGTACAATGGATGTTCTCTAGGAAATTGATCGCAAACTGGTTGGTTGTACTGTTTAATGAAAGGCTAAACTTCCATAACAATCACAGGTATTGTCAATAGAACAGCTTTGACTCAGGATGCAAAAAGATGCACTTAAGGGCCCAGGATGCAAATAAATGTTATTTGCGTATGTTTGAAACACTACTGATCACACACTGGTCCAAAGCGCCTCTTGCGAAGAACATTTAAACCGTCGAACTGATTGGTCCGTTGTCGTAGCCCATGTGCATAGGCTAGGCCAAGGACGTTAAAGCTTAGGAGACCATGGATATGCACTCTCAAAATGATTTAGAACCCTATCACCTTTCCTTAAGACAGTTAACAAATTCGAGAGCAAATCACGTCAATTGTCATGGATTCATGGTCAATACCAAAAAGAATCTGGAATTGCGAGTGTAATTTGATTCATGCAAAAGTAAGCGTTAGTCGTTTAATTTTGATCGTCATCTTTTCCTTCACGATGATCAAACTTGTGACTCGTCTTTTGCGTTATGAAATTATTACTTTCTAAATTTTGGTCTGTTCAGAAGTTTGTTCGCTTACTGTTAACTTGATATTTGATGGCTACAGCTTGGATTTCAAATGAAATCTTTCCCCACTTTGTCAAAATGATGATAGAAGATGATGCAAGTGATACAAGATGAAATGAGAAATGCTTTCATTTCCAACATGTTATGTTCAAGTGACAAGTGACAAAGTTCGCCATTTCATGTTGCCTCAGTGAGGACTGACAAATAGCGATTAACTTCCGTTGACCAAAGTAAGTTTTTTGCGTTTTCTTTGCTCTTACGTTTTATCACTTACCAAGCTCTTATTTCAGCACAATGTTTGAAAGGGTAATCCAACTCTTTTCATTGAAATGAATAGACCAGACAGACTTTTCACTCAGCCTCAACATGAGTGATAAGACCCTTTATTTGCCACGAGGAAAATTGCAACCAGGTCTGATATTTTCGTTATTTTGAATACTCTTCAAAGTGATATTTTTCGGATTAAAAAAAACCCTATTTTTACGTATTAAAGTGCTGGGAATTCCATTTGTAGTAGCAGGAAGGCAGTCCGTATCAAAAGAGGGAGCAAAACAACCAAACCAAATTTTAAAGATGTTATTAGGCCCATTGCTTACCCGGAGCTGATGTAATAGCAAGTTGAATTCCGTTCAACCATTCTTTCGTTTTCCTCTCAGTCCAAGTTTTTAGGCATAAACATCGGGTCAAATTCGTGGCCAAAATTGTATTTCGTCTGCGTACTTGCCGATAGCCGGAGCTGATTTGAAAATCTGAGAAAATATATCAATTAAAACTGCAATACAAATCATTCGGAGAAATGAGAAAGTAACACCTTAATGGTTGACGCCATTGTTTTCATTACGACACCTCACTTACTAAGTCCTACATAATTTGAAAATGTATTACCAGGGCGCAGAAAGTTATTTTTGAGGAACACAAAATATATTTTTATCGAATTTCTTTTACAACAAAAATTATCTAGCGCAAACATATAAGCTTGATAAAATTCAAAAAAAAGAAACTTGGAAAAGGAAACTGGGCTAAAAGAGCACGTACTTTTATATTTGCTCTTTATGTGTGGAAAGTATTGGGATTCTAGTAGCGTTTTCAGGAAAAACTTGAGCTTTTGCTAATTGAGTCAAGGAGGAACAATGTGGCAATGGGAGAGCTTCTTTATTGGGATAAATCAAGAAGGTTTGGACTTTACAACATTTAAAGGAGGTACAAAAGGTATTACTCCAAAAGATTTTCTATAATCTTTTAAATTATTATTCATTATCATTTCATTATTATTTCTATTATTCATTATTATTAAAGTATTCATGAGCTTTGTCCTCAACCAGGTTTTAGGGTCAATTGTAATGATTAAACCTTCAGGTTTAATACACTTTTGAGTCCTTCACAATCCAGGCTAGTCAAAACAAGGAAGTACTCTTTTCTCTTACAGGTTCCTTCAATGCCGATATGCACGAAACTATGAAAAACATCTATTCTTAATTACACTTGGGGACCATTTTATCTACCGTGGGGGTTTGACATGCGCCCACAGCACACGGCGTCAAAAATGAGTATTCCACATGGGTTGGAAAGTAATCAAATGGACTGCGTTTAACTCCAGAGAGAGAGCATTACGATAATAACTGAACTGTTTGGAGGGTTCCACGACAATTCGACCTATGGGACAAGTCGGCCTAGGACGATGCAATCCAACGAACAACTCGACCCTACGGACAACTCGACCCAACAGACAACTCGACCCAAATTGAACACAATTTATTGGGTAACACATTCTACAACAATGGAACAAAATTGAAACTTTTGTATCTGAAAGGCATCACACAATGCTAAAGTTTTAATTACTTCAATCAAGGCGTGACAATAAAATAAAGTTTTAGAAATCATATTACAAGCTTTTACTGCAATGCCTTAACATATTTGCAACGAAATTGAATGCGAATCAAGTTTTAGTTTTGTTCAAGAAGTAAGATATGTTGTGTCTGGTTGTTATATTGGGTAGAGTTGTCCAGCCAATGTGCACTAGTACAAGTGAACAAGCCACACCTTGAATATATTTAGCCAATTTGAGCCCTAATTAGTTCATATGGCTAGCAAAAAGGTGGAGCAGGTCTTTTTTCACAAGAAACAACACAGGGATAAGAGAGCGCTCCCATTGGGAGAGAGCAGTGCTGGGGCACGTCATGACTAGAGTCCGAGTGCACTACACTTTCACTCGATTTTGGAGGGATTGGATCGGCTAAAGTCTCTTAGAAACAAGGTTGTTATATATCCCTTAGAAAGGACTCTGATCCCGACTCGTCAAAAACAAAAAATCAACTTTGCCTTATGTTTCGTCAGAAAACGGACTTTCATATATCATGAAGCAGCCTTTTAATGATAATTTCATTAGCCTTTTTTTGCTTATATTAGTAAAAACAAGACAAATCTTTTTTTTAGAGTTGAGTCCAGTCTTTTGGGGGACTTGTACGAGTCCAAATTTTGCCGGACTCGTCACAGCAAAGAGAGGTTAGAAACTGTACAGTATTCAGCGAATGTACGAAAGCTATCGGATAATGCACGTTTTCAAAAGCATATATGGGCTTGGTCCCAAACCAGATTTTAGGGAGTTTTTAAGTCAGACTTGAAGGGCTAGCCAGATCTGATATAAAATCAATATGAAGCCAAAAAAGAATCATGAGTCTTTTATCCCAAAGACCTAGAGATTTTGTTCTCCGTGAGTAGTTTGAAAGTCTGCAATAAACCTTTTTAAAGTTTTCTAGAGAAAGGATGTTTTTAAAAGAACTTAAAGCCATGGAAATATCATCTTGAAGGAAAATATGCGAATATCATCCCACGGCATGAACGACAGTACACTGGACATATTTGACGCCGCCAAATGTACCCGAATAGGATAATTGAAAATCTACAAACCATTGAACTCAACCTCCCGTCCAGAAATTGAAAAAATCTTGGTCACGCTATCCAAGACACGTACATTCACTCGCCATAAACATTCAAAATTATAGGGAGGAACATGGAAAGTTTTACGCTGTAGCTAGAATACATCTTGTCAACCCGGTTTTATTCTACAAGTTAAGTTTTCAGCCCAACGGGTGAGACAACATGAACGAACAAAGAAACTTGACTTGCGCGAATAAAATTTACGAGTGAGATACGTTCGTGTAAAGTTCCGAAATATTGTTGATGTCAGTGGTTGCAGAAACATCCAAGCACTCCTTGAAAGTAAATCAAAGGTGTTTTAACCACTACTGAGCGAAAAAGAGCTCACTATTCCTCGATCCTTGAATTCCATTGTCAATATTGTCAAAGGAAACGGGAAGAGGCACGATGGATTGCTAAATAAGCTGCTCTTGCTTTGCCTTGAACGCAACTTCTTTTCCGGACATTATATGTGACCCAGAACACTAATTATACATAGGATTTTGATAGAGTTAGCCAAAAACAACACAAACACATTATAATTCAATAAAAGGGAATTGGCCCATTCGGCCCTTTATTTGGTAGAGGCTGAATGACAAAGCGCCCTCTGAAGTATAGAACGTAACACATATTTCATGCAGTGTAAGGGAGCTATATTCTTGAATTATAAGCAATTAAATATGTGAAACTAAATCAAAATGGCTGGAAATAATCAGCAGTACCCACTTTGAAACGATGGAGAGTAAAAATCGATCAAGGTAAGGTCTAAATCATCGTTTCAGCCCGTTTCTCAATGAGATCAAAGCCTACCGGGGTATGCGACGGCAATTGGAAAGACTACCAGTTAAATTGCGACCTCCATGCCCAGGGTTATTCATATGAATGAAAATCGAAAAACCCCTCATGGACGTTTCATGAGTTTACACATGCAACGCATATGATCCTCTCGTTTCTTGGCGTTAAATCCTCGTTTCCGACAGGGTGCTGGGGTTAGTTTCAATGGCAAAGTCCTCGTCTTTTCTTTCCCGTGAATGTTCTCTACCCAATTTCGTTGCTTTCTTCATCTCTCCACGCAGTGCAAGAGTTGAAAAAGCCGATTTGAAGAAAATAAAAACGAACATATTCGAGATCAACCCCGCTGTTCCGAATGTTTCATAAACATTAAATGAGAATTTAAAGAGCAATTCTACTTCTTTTATCCAATGCCCAATATATTTGCATCGGCATCCCTATATATGTTAAATAAAATCAGGGGAACAAACAAAGACATTGCTAAATTCCATTCTTTGAAATAATGCAAAATTATTATAAAATTATTTTTCTAAAATAGGAAGGAAAGTGACTTACAGCTAATCGAAATAAAAGTCAAGATCCTCAGAGCAAATTTTAGTTACCTTTGTCGAAAAGTAAAACTACTCGAATTTCTCCAGTTTTCGGCTTGATTCCTAACAAAAAAGTATCTTGGAGTATCAACCACAACTTGTTCCATTTCGTCCTGAGGATTACAAATACCCAAAGTGACTACATAGTACAAACAATTGAATTGCGACTCTTACCCATAGCATGACATGCAATTCTTTACTTGGTTCAGGACACTCCGATTTAACCAAGTATGTGGTCCATCATCCCCATTTCTTTTTTTCACGAATCCTTCTTTTAGTTTAGACAATCCTTCGGTAAACGAATACTCACTCACTTCAAAAAAACTGAGCTGAAAATGAAAGCAATGTGCTTCTTAAAAAGCATGCTACCCAAGCAAGAAATTAAAAATCGTTTTTACCGTTTCCGGGTGATTTCTATATAGAGCGCATGCCAAGACCGCTTTTAGATACTTCTGAAGGTGTCTCCTTCTTTGTTCAATCTCATCATGATTAAGTAAAGAGTCTGGACGCTTAGGAAACCGAGGTAGATGTCGGTTCGAATTCTGTTCATCAGTTTCATTCTCATCATTATGGGTCTCTTCCCCAAAACTATCGGCTTTGGTATCTTCTTGATATTTTTTGCTTGTGGTATCCGTCTCCAATTTTGAAGATTTCCAAGTATCTTGTTCTCCAATTTGCCCATCTTTCTTAAGATCTTCTGATTGATGGTCCTTTTCTTGCAAAGGATGTATTTTGTGGGGAGTCTTTTCCATCGGCTCTTTTCGACTTTCGGAGAGTTCATTTCCCTAACGATTTCCAAAATGGAAGTACATTAGTTTTTGAAGATGGCTCCACGCAATCTAACATATAAATCTTAGCCGACAAAAAACTCTTTGAAAAGATAGTTCGTTTTGTTAATTTTACGAAGCATAAATACTCCTGGAAGTCTCGGCATTTGAGTCGGATGGCGGAAATGATGGTGCTGACCTGGAACTAATGCAATGCCATGGAATAAGTCAAAAATGGCCATAAAAGATCAAAAAGCATTGGAATTCCTACTGGCAGTGTGTGTTATTATTTTTACGTCATCTATAACGTCTTTTGAATTTAGAGTGAAAAAGCTACCATGAGTGTCACTAAAATGCTTTCTCGCCTTCGCTTAATTGAAAATAGAGGGAATGCTTTAGAATCGCAGGTTGCAGGTTGCAGTCTGCATTTGTTTTTGTTTTTAACATTGCACACCCAGTCCAGTATTCTGTGAGGGTTTTGCAAATCATCAGCAATGGGCCTCCGGTATTGTTCCATTTACGTGAGTAAATGTTCTCATAAGAAATCTGCACTCGAAAGGATGGCTTAATTGGACTCGGCAGGAAACCGATTGCATTCGACTACTCATTTACAGGAATATGAAGGCAACTCCAATTTCTAATGGCCTTGATTATCCCATTTAATCGGTCCGAAAAGACAACGGGAACTTTTATATTGGTTCTCAATCAATTTCAAATCTTTGGGAGGTTTTCGTTGGCCAAAGACGTTTTTCTGGAAATGATAAATGCCATACCATTTTGCATGTACTAAGTCCTTCTTTCTACCATTAAGTGAAAAGGAGTGTACTCACCGTATTGGAATTTTTGTCGACTTCCCTTCGAAGTTTAAGACCAGCTCGGAAAACGAAAAGAGAGGTATGAACCCTTCGAAAGTGTTGGTATCTCCTCCGGACGACCCATTGGAAGGGTCCATGCTGTAACTCTACAGTGTAGAGATAAGGATTGAATCTATGAGTTGAGGAGCGCTCAACTTTTGTAATGGACAACAAAATGGGAACACCAGGAATAAACCCTGCGGAGAAGAAAAAGTATGTCATTAACGTGACCTTCCTTATGCAGGATCTGATTTCAAAGCCACTCCCAAGCCAACATCTCGAGCAACGAAAAAGCCAGTTTGTGGGGGAATATCCAATACTACACTGTAAATTGTGTTAACGGCACCCATCTAGATGATATTTGTGCTGTTTTGATTGAACAGGGTTATACAGTTAAATTGGGACTCATGATAAAAATGTTTTAAGCACTCTCAATTTTTAATTTCGGCGCGCTTTTTTAGCTTATTTGTTGACAAGCTGGCTCGAACAACCAACTTTTGTTTAACAACTAAGTTTGATTTTTTTTTAAAGCAGGGAAAACCTATCTGAACAAGTTCGGCGCAATCTCATTTTGAATGAATTTTCAAAAGGTGTAAGGGCAAGGACCATTGTCAAGAAGTTCAAGGGCACAGTGGGACAATCCACTATTTTCAGGACCATCCAGGACTTCAAAGCCACCAACAAGATCAAAAGGAAGCCCAGCAGCCGCATGCTGGCTGTGAAGAATGCTCCTTTGGTCAAAAGGGTGCGTGAGAAGATCCGGCGTGACCCAAGGTGGAGCATGAGGAAGATGGACAAGGAGGAAGGAGTGTCCTCCACCACCACCAATGCTACCTGTGGGTCCACCACTAAGTGGTTCTAGGCCATGGCGAAGCCCAAAGGCGGCCATTTTGAAAATTGATATAAAATAAATTGTTTCTGCTTTTGTACAAATAGAATTGCATTTAATGTGTTCTCCTGCCAAGCCATTATTTATGTATATAATAACTTATTTAACAGTCCCAGTTTATCTGTATCACCATGTAAGAACAACCGTATTATTTAGCAACAACTTGTTGACCAGAAAACATGCCGTATCTTTGAGTCAAGGTACGATGATGAATGGCTCAATTGGGTGCCAGTCACTTACTCATATTTGGGTCTCTGACCATCAACCACCAGCAATTCTAACAAGAGGCTCACCTCGTCTGTGATGGGATTTGAAAGGCACATGCTCTCTGGGATAGACGACACTGGAGAAAGGTTTTTGTTCCCGTGGAGCATTGACTAGGTTTTCACCCAGGGTGGTGTCTGATGATTGCTGATGATTCATGTCGACCACACGGCTTCCTGCTCCCTCCATACTTGGGAACGGAAGTTCTTCATATTCAGAATCAGAAGCTTGTATAGATGCTAGAGAGAGTAACAAGAATATCAAATACATACAACGGTCAACAGCACTGGGTTCCAATCTATATTCTTTTGTACTAACAATGCAAGGAATGGAGGAGGAGGTAGTGGTTGCAAAGAGCAGTAAGAACTTTAGCACTATCAGCAACAGAAGACTAACACTATATCAGGAAAACTTGCGGTTTCTACGCACCGCACTAGAAGCATCCAAAAAATGATTGCATGCTTGTTTTTCAAAAGGACTTTTTTTCGTATTCACAACACAGAACTTCGTGCTATGAGTTCAGAATTAAAAGCATATTGTCATATTACTATAAAAAGTAGACAAGTATTATGGCTTGGTAAAGACATAAATTTTTGGTCAACACTGGAACAAAAAGAAACTTCTTGGGGATGTCTCTATAGGGTAGTAATTTCTTCGAACAAAATTGACTTAAACCTACTCTTTTTACAAGGCACGGTTGATTTTTGCAATAAATAAAAAGTTTCAATGGCATTTACATACCTTCCTTATTTTCTTGTAGGATTAGGCTCTTGGAGCAGGAAAACGTAAGAAATAATCTCGTGGCCCATCCCGTTTTAGAGGAATCGTCATGGAACTCAATCGTCCTAAGCCAGTTCTTAAAACTTGTATCCGACTTTCAGGACACCAACAAAATCTTGAGGAGGAATGGGATTGATTCCCCCGAATTTCTGATCCCTTTCAGTCCAGTTAGGCAACCCATCATTTCTGGGAACCCTTATCAAACTTATGATTTCTTTTTTGTGTTGTGCCCTGTGTTAGCAAGAAAGCAACTCAGGAAACGTTGATCGAAGTGAAGTGACCTATTAATGAAACGAAGACTCAGACTAACATTTTGGTTGGCAGGCAACCATCGTGAAACACATGATTCACAGAAACCAAGATTTAGTTTTGAGATCATTGTGTAATTTGTTTCTAATCTCCATTACACTATTGAAGGCCATAAGGTCCATCCACATTCTGGACGGTCTCAACCTATGGACCTCGATTTTATGTCAACTCCACGAAATCGAATCGAATCAAAATCACCTTATGCAAGGAGTTGGCAAATTTTTGGCTGAGGGTTTATTACTGAAGAGACAAAAGCATCCATTCAAAGGATTCATTTTTATCATTAGATATAGGAAATAACTCTTGTCAGTTCCTCTGGTTATGCCTTCCTATAGGAAACTTAAATCGATCCTCAATATATCTATATTTTTCAATACTTGTATTGTATATTTGCTCAATTAACAGAGAGAGACTCTCAAAATCATAAGATTTGAGAGGACTAATGAAATGATGACTTTTGGGTTTACTATTATCCTATCCTCATATCAACCCCTTCCAAAACAGCTACCTTTCCGTACAGATTTTGGACTGTTCTTCAATAACTATAACTTAGATTCTAAAAAAAATGTTGTGCTTTTCAATTCAAGTACCATTATGCCATTTATTTGACAATTTTCAGCAATTTTCTCTTTTTATTGGAAACATGCTTGCCATTTTTCGTCTTAACTGCCAATTCATTTGCCAGAAATCGGGAACCCTCCACATGAAACCAAATGGAAAAGATGTCCTTCTCGGTCTTGAAGCATTTAGCATTCTCGCCCGTGCCTAAATTATGGCCAGGGCTCTGTTGGAGTCGTTGAGAATCAGAACAGATTGTTGCTCGTCTTTGGTTAAAAAAATATTCCTGGCCTAACTTCGCCTTTGTTTTTTGTAACATAGATCCCTAAGCTATGATGTACCTTGATCAAAAAATTCACATTCGGTTCACCTTTCGTTTTCACCCTGTGTCAATTTCAAACTCCAAAATAATAAAGCTATTTCCGAAACTTAGTTTCAAGCACCATTCCCCCTAACTTGAAGGCATTGATTCGCTTAACATACAATAGTATTTAAGCTTACTTGGATCGTTCCTCTTGAGAGAAATCACATTCGGGGATGCACGCCTTGAAACTGCGGCTAAATCTGAATTGGCACGCTCATCAAGTTTGTATGATTCCTCCATCGTTGGTTGTTGATGAATGTTGTTGTAGGGACGCTTCGTATTAGCCTAGTCCAGTAACCTTTTTCAAGGTCATCATTTCGAATCAGTTGTAGCAATCGGAGAAGTTTGTAGAATTACTCGTGGTCAGGGGGACTTTTCGACTATCTGAAAGATTTAAAGCTTTTCAACAAGGACATCCCACCACATGACACACAAAAATATGCTATCTTGGTGATGTGTATCATATCGTGGGCAATTCGCTTCAATCAGGTGGAATGCCTAATCTTAACGTCTTCGATTGCCGTGTCGCTGTTTCTATGAAGTCCTTGCATAGTTATTTCAGGTGACGGTTGATTTGCTACTTAAGAACCAGTCGTGGCACAAAAGGTTGGATTAAAACAGGACGATTCCTCAATCTCTTTTGTCTACATAAGAATCATGAACGAGAAGCCAGACCAACCAAGAAATGTCAATTTGAAAAGTCAATGAATTCAGTCATTCAAGCCGATTCAGCCAAATCAAACCCACCAATTTGTTGGTTGCACACCCTAACGAGAATCACGGCCGAACAATTGGCTCTAACCATGGAACATGGAACAATCAAACAGAAGTGATGCCGAGTACGGACCATAAAACATCATATTTCTTGTCGATTGATATGATAAGTCTATAATTTTGAATCAATATTTCCCAATATTTCCCTGGCTACGACGAACATTTCATTATTTTACCAAAAAGATCCGCTCGCTGGATGTGAAACGTGCAAAACTCGTTGGACTGGATGGATTAGTTGGACTTTTGGACTCATGGCCTCATGCCGAAGATGGCACAAGTACTCACATCAGTTGGAACATTAGTTCATGCCCGGCCATTGTCTCGATCTCTATCTTTTATTATACGAATGTGCCCGGGGGGGGAGGGGAGCAGACATAACTTACCTGGAGTTAAAGAGGCTCGAATAAATTCAGTAATAACCTGCGACTGAAGCGTCGAGGGAAAAGTGTTCAATGTGTAGAAGAACACCTGTAAAACAGTCTGTTAGTTGGTTAGTCAGTAGGTCGGTCGGTCGGTCCACTCACTCGCACTATCTAGTCGTATTCGTCGATTGCAGTTGACTCATTTGTTGTTACCATTTGTCAGCGGGCCAACAGCTGTGATCCAGGCCTTTGGCTTAGACATAGGGTTACTAGATAAAAGGCAGCGGCGCTTGGGATGTCCAACTAAAGAAGGAAAAAACTGGAATTCAAATTGTAATAAAGATGCGGACGGACCTCAACAAGGAGAAAATCACGAAGTAATGAGGTATTTCAACTAAAGAAGGCAGCCCTCGGCATGACCTTTCTAAAGTATGGATCTTAGTTTTATGGTGAAAAAATATGGTGAACAGAGTAGCAGAAGTAAATGTTTGAAGATGACATCCCAAATAGTCGTTTGAGAGGCAGGTCAAAGAGGATAAATGACATTGCTCCCCATATTTAGTATGTGCACGGGAATTAAGTAAAGGTTGATCAGTCAAGCCTAGATTTCGAGGATATTTGCATTTTAGAAGTTACAGGCCTAGCCTCGTCACTACTCTATTTGCCTTCGTTATTCAAATTTTATCTGAAGCAAACAGACTTAGGGAAAGCCTAGCGTTTATGGTTTGAGTCTGCGTCAAGCAAAAATAATACTGTCCAAAATGTTTGGATTTTTACATAAATAAAAAGGTCGCGGCACAGGTTTCAAGGAAAGCTGTTTTTTAATGGCAAGATATCCTATTCATAAGTGTACCTATGAATTGAATCTCGATTTTACCTATTAGTATCTAATTGCAGATTAATCATTAGGTATATTTAGCACAAAAATAAAGGTCATCCATAAAAACAGGAAATGGGCATCGCAATCTATGAAATTATTTACCTCGTTTCACAGGATTTCAACAGCTCTAGTCAACAATCATAAATTGTGTTCAGATAAAGGAATTCCCTACAGACCTTAAGGTAAGCGTGACCATGTGGCTGTGGCTCAGGAGAGAAATTAAAAACACAAAGGTAGCACGCTGTCCCCTTGCCCATGCCCCCTCTTTGGGCCGGGGCAAAACACCGGATTATTTGAAATCCAGCACTTTGGCCCGTGGCATGCAATCGCGACAATATAGAGGGCATGTCAAGGGAAAGAAATTCAAGTAAAAATGTAGTCCGGTACCCTGATTTTGGCATTATGGGGAGGGAGAACTTAAACCTTGACTTAAACAAACATCACAGTCACATGAAACCGACATAGTTAAAATGCTTTAAGATCTCAACTGGACTATTGTTCTTATGGAAGGAGGTGGAAGGGAGACGACCCTTATGGAAAACCGTGGCCTCCATCTTGATTGTATTGGCTTGTGGGCACACATTTTTGAAGCAAATCATGAACAGTTTGCATGTGGTGGGCAAAACTTGTCGCTTATTGTAAAAATTGCCGATATTGCCTTTGGCTTGCTCTCTCGTGAATTACATCAAGCAGATCACAACATCTCGTGGAGTAAATCATCATCATCTACCACACTTTGAAACTGTACACAGTTAACGAAACTTGAATTGTCCGTAGTAAGGCATTATCGGTGACATCGGTGACATCGGTGACTATGGATTATTGATTACCAGGGATGCCATCCACATTTCTATACTGAGACAAAGTATGAACGTATTCTTACTTATTCATTGTCAAAATTGTTTAAAGCAGTTTTATAGGTTACCAGGCACAATCAATTTCTAATGGCAAGGGATATCATTTTCTTTAAATGACTTTTTTCGATTGGTATTCAACCCATACATAATTGGTATAATGTTTATCTAGATGTCGCAAGCCTGTAGGGTTGAAATTTGCTAAGGTGTAAATGCCAAATGATTGAAAAATAATATTTTTTTTAAAGGTACAACAACTTAACATGATACGTAGACAAACTTCTCAGGTCAAATGAATTTCGTTGTAAGCATCGTATATGCCTTCTTATGCCTAGAATTCCGCCGTGTTCCTGTACTTGTAAATGAGTTGATTTTTTCTGTTGTATTCTATCTGTTTAGTTACGCATTTTCAAAACAGAAATAGGTTCTAGAACCTTCTTTTGCTCTACTCGTTTCCATTGACTCTTGCTTGTTCCTGTTGTCGAGTTGGGGTTTTTTGGCTTAGGCTACCAAGCTGGTCAGCCAAGAGTAGGTCATCGTCATTCTTTTCTCCTCTTTTGCTAACCCCCAACCTAGCGCTACCACCTATTTTTCTTCTCTTTGTCTGTCCCTAGGGAGTAATTTCCTCCTTGGTTTACCCCCAGAACGTATGTGTCGTTTGCCTGCTGTACAACTGGTTTTCATTTGCCCGCGCTGGTTTCTCTCCCTTTTGCCCTCTTGGCTCTGTCTTCCTTTTCTTTTATCTTCCTCTTGCTCTTTTCTAATGGTTTTTCTCTTTAAACTGAAGGAAGCTTCCAGAATATTTGTCGATATTCTTGTTCAGGTTCCCAGTATTTTTGATTAGGAAACACTCGAAGCTGGTTTTGGATGGGAAAACTCTATCCTCAAATAGTAAGCCTTTCATTATGGAAGCATTAATAGCTTGGGTTGGTCACACCCAGCCACTAATTTTTTCCGGCTAGCGTTGTAGAGTGGGAGATTAGTCCCGATGGGTACATTCCCATTTCAAAATCGACATCTCAGTCGAAAAGGTGGAGGAGATTGCGATCTTGCGCGATTTGTCCCAGCATGTTGGTGTAGCCCCTAGAGAGAGTAACGTTCTCGGCTTGTTTTTTTCCAATGACCCTTATCTGATCCAATGTGTCCATGTGACGCCTAGTAATCTGCCAGATCATTATATTCTCGCGATAGGGTCGAGCATTACTCAAAAGCCGTCGTGCTCTGGAGTAAGAGCGGCCAAAAAGGTCGGTCCGGCTAAGTTCAAGTTCAAAGATGAACATTGGCCGTTGATTATGGAAAGGTTAGGAGAGCTTGACATCATTTTAATGATGAAAACGGAATCATCCGTTGATGTAGCCTTAGACAAAATGATTCTACTTTTTTGAGGACGTCTGTTCCGCTCTAGCAATCACTGAATGTGTTCCACAGGGCGGGGCACAGCCTAAAATTCCGAGCTACAGGAAGAATTTGTTCAAAAGGAGTTGTAAACTAGCAAAAAGGCTCCAGAGCAATTTGAATCCAGTAGTTGTGGCCAGCCTTCAAAGAAAGTTTGAGTTGATCCAAGGTAGAATGAAGTTCTCCATTGAGACAGATCAGTTGAAAAAGGAAAGTAGAGTGGTTCAAGAGGAGAGGTCGAATCCTAAGGCATTTTTCTCCAATGCAAACTCAAAGAGAAAGATAAAACACCCTAAGGGCCCTTTGAGGTCAATTGGGAAGCCATAGACAATTTAGAGTCTATGGCCAACATACTTCGAGATCAGTTCTCTAATGTGTTTTCAACTCCAAAGAGTTTAGGAGCAACAGCCCATTGCTCTATTGATGAGTTTGTTGAGATTGGCAAGTCTTGTCAAGTTGAGCGTTTAGATGATCTTGTAGTCACAGATCAAGATGCTTTAGAGGCCCACAGGGACCTGAGACCCTCGAGCTCTCCTGGCCCTGATGATGTGATAGTTCAGTTTCTGGTGAGATGCTCACTGATTCTTGCTCCTGTTTTCTCGTACTTGATGCGTTGCATCTTGGACCAGGGCAAGTTTTCATCTTCTCTAAAGTTAGCTCACGTACTTCCAATTTTTAAAGGGGGGAGATAAGTCGCTCCCCAGCATCTATACGCCGATTTCTCTCACTTCGAATATTGCGAAGGTGTTTGAGAAGATCATGAAGTTCAAACTTGTTGAATTTTTTATATTCATGAAGGTCCTTCCTCCTAGCCAACATGGGTTCCAAGCATATTTTAGCACGATTACCCAACTGATTGAACATTAAGAGCAGGTTATTGAGGGACTAGAGAGACATGAGTCAGTTGATGTTGTCTGTCTTGATTTTGCCAACGCCTTTGACAAGGTAGTTTATGGTCTTTTGGTTAATAGGCTCCATGAGATAGGGATCCAAGGCAAGGTTCTCAATTGGTTAAGAAGTTTCATTTGTGGTAGAAAGCAATTGGTTAAGGTTGAGGGATCCCTTAGTGACATACATTGAGGATATGAGAGAGCTCTCGTATTGGGAGAGGTTAGAAAGGTCGGGATTGTACAGTAGGTACTCAGAGAAGGTACGAAAGGTATCTGATATTGTGCGTTTTCAAAAGCATTCATGAGCTTTGTCCCAACCCAGGATTAAGGGTCAATTGTAGTGACCGTAGAGGCTTAACGTGCGTTTTGGGAGCACCTTCAAGCCCTCTAGAATCCACACTAGTTAAAACAATGAAGTCCATCTCTCTTCTTTCTCGGGCTCCTTCATTGTTCAATTTGCTGCCTGCAAATATTCGTAGGACGTATGTAGGCGTTGGTCCAGTAACAGGATGTAAGTCAGACAAATTTTTGACTAAAATCCCCGATCAACCTTATATTCAAGGGTTAGCCAGATAAGCTTGGTTGGAGTGACTTTTCTCTGACAAGCCCTCTAGCCAACTCTAATTCGTCAGTCGATCAAATAATATAGACAATAAAAGTTAAGTAAAATGAACAAATTCCTCGTCTTGAATTGCTGGGATTCCAATTCCAGCAGAGGTAAAGAATTCCTCAAGTAATAATAAATGAGAAAAAAATCCTTGCAAAGAGAAGAAAAGTTTCTGGGTATTTGCGATAAGGCTTCAAAGGTACTTTTTAATTTTGTTGATGGCCCAGGAGGAGATCGAGACTCCCCGTGCGTTGAAAAAGACTTCCCTGATTGAGCTAAAGGAGAAGCCCAGATGTTCAGTACATTAATTCAATATGTTTAGTGTGCTTTAAGCATAGTCAAGTCTACTCTTTTTTTTTTTATTGCTCAGTAGCATACCGATTCTTGAGCGGTTTTCGGGACTTTAGCAAACTGTAAAGATGAAACTTAACAAGTATAAAGTTTGATTTGTTATTGAATGCATACTTTCGAACGGTTTTGTTTAAAAAGCTGTCCAAAACAAGACTTAAAATATTGGAAAATTTCACGTCAATGGGAGCTAGACTTAAAGTTGTTTTTTTAGCCGAAAAAGCCAACCGAAAAAGAACCAAAAATGGATCATAGTAATTGAAAGTGTTTTTGCGTACTGGGGTCGGTTGCTTGAGTCTCGGCCGGCCAGCGAAGCCAGCAATCAACAACGTCCTTATACTATTTCCAATGAGCAGGGTCATGTCCGTATCAGTTTAGTCCTCCATCTATGGGCGTGGTCACCGTCTAAAAGTCTCCATGAGAAAGGTTGGGGAAGAGAATCAAACCGAGGAACTCTCACAGCTAAGTAAACCACGTCTTCTCCCATACACGGGTGACTTCCAAATGCCAGATTCGACCGCTACCCCCTGCGGAACTATGTCGCCCTCTAGTGAATACATCAAACCACTCAACTATCATAGATCCTACATTGAAAGCGTATATATTCTGGGTTCTTTGTGAGCATACTATGCTTGGGCCCCGATTTATACTTTTAGAAAACATGAATTTTAATTGGCTTATAACGGGAATGGCTCGGATAGCAAAACCATACATGAAGTGATGATCGCAGGTCTAAATCCTTTTTCGAATTCCAATTCTTAACCTTTAGAAGGACATTTACTCATTCTGCACGCTTCTGCAAGCCATAGAGGAAGCAACTCCTAGAGCGTTCGATGTGCCAGGCGGTCTAGTTTTCAGAGCGAATGAATGTCAGCTGACCGGCTGCTAGGGTATAGTTTCTAATTGTAGAGACGCTGCCTTCCATCAGCTAGAGTTGCACTGTCCACTGGTTACCAATTCAGCTGCAGTAAAAAAACACAACAAACTCGACTTTTACTTTTACAGTTAAAAAGGCGCGAAATTCGAAATGTGCAACAACAGTTTTTTGGTTTTTAGGTGCAGACAGACTTTTGAATAAAAGTCTAGAGCTAATGATGAATCTTTATTTGAAGCTTTGAAGGTTTGCCCTTTTGCAAAAGCGCGCATTGAATTGAACATTGTTGATGAATGCTGACCTCTAAAAAAAGAAAGAGTATTGTTATGGTTTTCAAAATAACGCACCTGTTCTATACTTTACTTTTGTAACACCATAATCAAGTTCGCAGTTTCGTTATGCCATTATTCGCAATGAGCTTTTTTGTTTTAGACAAGATTGAAATATAAAAAAGATTATTTAACAAACAACTTCAGGTTTGAAGAAATTGACTGTTTACTTAACAATGCTCATTGGGTCTTTGCATCATTTGCAAAGTAACATTTATCTTTGGAGATGGCATCAATGCCTATCAAGTCTCTTAATTTCATTTGGATAGTAACAATTAAAATTGTCCTTAAACCAGAGCTATATCTAAAAAAATCTGATTTATAACCTTATTGGTAAGGGCAGGGGTTCTGGGATCACTTTTTAGACCTGTAAATGAAAATATGTTGGCTTATCATTGGGATTGTTCATTTTTACATGTGGTGTGGCGCTCCCCTAGTGCTGTACCATTAAAAGAAAAAGCAATTGCACATGATTGATCAAGGTTTGTCTGCTCTGTTGCCATTCTTTTTCTGTTAGATAATCCACATGGATTGCCGTAAAATCTCTATCAGCCCCGCCAATCTCATAAGATTCATCAATAGAACAAGGAGCTAAACTTTTTGGAGTTGAAAACACATTAGAGAACTGATCTCCATATATGTTAGCCATAGCCTATACATTACCAATGGCTTCCCCATCGACCTCAACGGGCCTACGGGGTATTTCAGAGGAGAAAAAAGCTTTTGAATTCGACCGGACCTCCTGATCTACTCTATTCTCCGTTTGCGAAAGGTCATTCTCAACGGAGGCCTTAATTCTTCCTTGAATCAAATCCAACTGTTTTTGGAGACTAGTCGTAACTTCTGTATTCCGATGACTTTGAACCTTTTTGCTGGTTTACAACTCTTTTTGAACAATTGCTTCCTGTACTTCGGAATTTTAAGTTGTGCCCCGCCTTGTGGAACACATTCAGGGATTGCTAGAGTGGAGCAAACTTCCTTTAAAACTAAAATGGTGTTGTCTAAGGCTGTGGACAACTTCTTTTTCAGCATTGAAACAAGGTCGAGCTCCCCTAACCTTTCTTTAATTGACGGCCAATGTTTATCACTAAACTTGAACTTAGCCAGACCGACCTTTTTGGCCGGTCTTACTCTAGAGCTTTTGAGAGATGATCGACTCCATCTCAAGAACATGATAATTTGATAGATTAGTAGGCACGGTGGTTCCCTTCAACACTGATATCTTTTTGTGCAAATGCCGAGACTTCTAGTAACGATTTTCGTTGTTATTGAAACAAGAGGAACAACTTTTGAAAAACAACGTCTCGTATTTTAGGTCTGATTTGTACATTAATTCATTTAAAACCTACATAAGGATACTATTTTCAAAAACTTAATTGATTTCAATATTTCGCAATTGTGATGCTATACTTGTCAATCGCAACTTTAATCAAGCTTGATCTTGAATTTGGACAAATTTACATTAACGTCGCTAGCACGTAGAAATTAAGTATTACAAAAAGCGACAAATTTGAAAATTGAACTGTCACATGCATCGTTCAAATTCTTTAGGAACATGATAGAATAATGTAGCTTTTAGCACTTAACTAAAATGAAAGGCAATTTTATATGTTTTGTAAGTTTTAAGTGACTTTTTTGCGCCTTTTAGTTTTTAAAGAAATTTTGAAAAAATGGAAAAATATTATTTCTTGCCAATTTACTGAAAAAGACAAGAATATACCTTGGAAATCACTTTAACATAATTTAGCCATTTTTCGATCTTTTAAGGTGTAAAACGCAACTTTCAAGTTGTAATAAATAAGCATCTGCTGAATAGAAGTTTATGAAATTTTACGTCAAATTTACGTCAAATTACATTTTGGCATTTCAGCAAACACTTTACCAGAAAATATAACCACCCTGTAAGCGTAACATGAACAAGCTGGATCAGATCAGAGTCATTAGAAAAGACCAAATCCAGAACGTTATTCGCTCTGGTGGCTACACCAACATCCTGGGAGAAATTGAGCTAGGTTGCAATCCCCTCCACCTTTTCGAAAGACTGCAAAGCCGATTTCTAAATGGGAATATACCGGCTGGAGCTAATATCTCATTATAAAAACCCCAGCCGGAAAGTTAAAGTTCTTTACAACGAAAAGCTTCAAATTAGAGAGAATCACCCAATGGAGGGACTCCTTTTTCAAAAATAATGGTTTAGTTTCCAACGGGGTAACATCATTCAGTAAATGAATTGGATTTTAACGCCCTACTTGTTCCAGTAATCAAAGATAGGTATTAGAAAACGGTATAGTTGGTTCTTAAGCGAATTTGAAGTGGGCTTTGTGTTTCAGTGCGTATTGAGAGGGTGTGTAAAAAGTGCTTCTACTGTACATTCATACAAAGCCCAACTAAAAATACCCACTCCAACCCATTTTCTAATGGTTTTATTCTTAACGCACAACTGGCCCGCAATGTTGTGGGTATAAGTTGTTTGTTCGTTTCTTTCTTTGCCTATTTAAACCGATTGTTTTACGTGGTCTGGCCTTTCCTCTTTGCCTGTGATATACAAGCTTGGTATTAATACATAGAAATGGGTGGAAAATTGAACAATTTGAACGCCTGAAAGATAAGACGCTGATGTTTTTCGTTGCTTGCGCCAACGTGAGGACATTTCGTTTCAAACTTGGAATAATCAGATGGGTTCCAGTTCTGTTGCTTTGGCAGGTATGAAACTACGGTTGAGCTGAGCCCTTGCGTCATCCACAAAATAATGGTAGCAGTAACGTCTACATCTTTTTTTAAGACTGTAAAGATCGACAAGCATTTTTAGCCTTGCCAAATAGTGCCAAATAGTCTGGCCTATCACTGCTTCAAAGCCTATTAATGCGGCGTTTTGATGTGTTCGTAGAGTTGCTCGGCGACCATAGCAGAGAACAGTATAATGCCTTTGGAATGATGAGTGGCTATAATGAGAAAATATAAGAGGTTAACCATCGTTTGACCACAACCAATAAAAACTATATATGTTTCGCACGAAACTGTGGGAAATTTGCGTTTCTAAATTTCTTGTTGCATTTGCTGACCCCAGAGAAATCCCTACAGAAAAGGCCTTTCTGTGGATAAAATCTAGAAATTGGCACTTTTGCTTTTGAACTACGTAATGGCTGGAAAGACAACACTTTTTTCATGTCGTTATTGAATGTAAAATATTGGGGACGCAGCAACAATTTCTGACTTACATTAGGGTAGAATCCTGGTCGTTAACAGAGGTCATGGGCCGTTGACTTTCGCACTAAAAGTTCCATCTGTTAAATGCAGTATGTGTACAAAAGCTCAACAATTCTCTTCATCTACACACAATTCTGGCAATCTGTCTGTACTTCCGATCGGTTCTAAAAAGAGGAAGCTGAGAGGAATGGACCCTCCCCCCATGCACATCCATTGGCCACACAGTTAGTTATACTAATTTAAAGTATTTTTCATATTGAAGTCAGGAAGTTGTTATTGGAATGATTGCATGACCTAAGTGCATAACCAAAAGTGCGTTCATTTTTTGATCGAAATAGATTTCTGTTATCTTTCAGGCGTATATTAAGATAGTTAAATTTATTAAAATGTCTAATTCATGATAGTAAGCATGAGATTAAATGCGACAAAATTTCTGTTATGCTACATGAAACACTCTTTGTTTACACGGCGTCGAAATTAATACGTACGTAGGTAATAACAAAGCTTGCATTCCTTCCATTCATTGGCAATGAGCACCGCTTTAAAGGCTCCGTGGTAACCTTTCACTCTTGAAGAGCTTGTGAATAAGAGTTCTCATGTTTTCGATGGAGTGAGAATGAAGTGTTGCTCAGTTTGGAGCTCGTGGTCTGTCTACTTGATGGGCCTGTCGAGCGATAAAACAAGGATGGAGGATGCCTTCGAGGAGGCGATGGGCGATGGGCGTGAGTTGGAACATCGTCGCCTACGATCCGTGAAAGAACACGTAAGGTAAGAGACATATATAAAGCAAATATCTTCACGTATCCGTTTTACTTCCCTGTAGTTTTGGCTGGAGCTGTGCACCCAAAAGTTGGATTGTTCAACACATTGCGAATTCTTTGGTATGGTTCATATTTGCGTTTGCTAAATTTATTGGAGCTTCCTTCAGGGCAAAGATACGTTTTAAGGATCAATATTCGCACAAGGGTACTAAGATTGCTTCCTCAAAGCAAGTAACTCATTATGACAAAAATTGAGCACCGTTCTTCTCCTTATGTGGAGTTTTCCTCGCAGTCCTTTCCAAAGAGTACTCAAGGTTGCCCTTTCCCTTGTTCCTTCCTCAGCTTCTAAGATTGGCCATGCTCAAAGATGACCATGCCATTTTGACCACAAGTCGTGTAGTCTTCGTGATATTAATACTATTTCTCGAGAGTATTACCGTGGATTCAAGTGGTTATATCCCAAACAATGAAATTTATGGCTCCTTCCCAATGGATATTTCATTGGGCGATAATGAAATTCAAGGTAAATTATGAAACTAACCAATCAAATGTAGAGCTTTAAATCAAACTAATTTACATGGTTTAAAATTCAACTATTCATAGATGAGATTGAATTAGCCAAAAGAGGTTGGAACAATTTCAATGCCGGATATGGGAAACGTGGATGGAATAACTTCAACGGTGGATCGGCGAAACGGGCTGCGGTAAATATAAAACTCCATCACTTCGTCCAATCACTTCGTCCAATGAGTCATTGTCATGATCAAATTGAAGGGATTAGACGGAAGCCATGAGCTCAGCAACGATATTTTGGCTCATGAACTTGGATCAAACTATGGAAAGCGAGCTTGGAACAGTGGCTTCGCTGGAGGAATGGGCAAACGTGCTTGGAACTCTGGATTTCAAGGAGGCATGGGGAAGAGAGCGTGGAACTCCGGATTTGTGGGTGGCATTGGAAAGCGATATTCTCCCTTATCCATTGACGACAAATCCTCAATTATTGACTTTAACAAAAGGGCATGGAATTCTGGATTCGCCGGTGGATTGGGAAAAAGGGCTTGGAATTCTGGATTTGCGGGAGGAATGGGTAAACGAGAATGGAATTCTGGTTTCTCCGGATCCTTAGGAAAGCGCGCTCTTGAAACCTTTCAAGATGCCGGAGAAGGTGGAGAGCAAGGTACGTGTTTGTACTTACATACAAAATATTTGTTTATATTTTTGCTGTCCAATAATCCCAAATTTGAAGATAACCAATCACATTTTTGTTTCCGAGTATCGCTAACAGGCTGAAAGAGTTAACTAATCGCGAGTGTGATGGTTCGTGAAATGATTTTCGTAACAAGGAATGACTGAAACATTTTTTTCTCTGTTGTCATGTTCCTGTCAGTATTCTGTTTTGATCTAATTTATAACTAACGTTGAGTTGAACAACGTTTTTAATCCTTATTTTTTCGTTTCAACTTGCCCTCCAATCTTATTAGATGTTAGTTTGATTGTGTATATACTTACATATGGTGTTCTTGCTTTTACTCTCCGTAGGTCTTCAAAGCTAAGGTTTATATGCATCTGGATTTGTTGGGACAACTGAAAACAATTTTGGTGTCTTCACGAGTGAATGAGCCAATCAACATTTTGCCCTTGATTGCTCTTCTCTTTTGCCATCTCCCATTTACATGTGTCCTGTGAAGTTCATCTGTCCTCTGCAAAGATCTAAATCAAATTACTGCTTTCTTAGGACAAAATCTATTTTGATGTTTCATCTCAAGTGAAAATAAACCAAAAGGCTTCCCCAATGTCGGTTGTTTGATCAATGTTACGTACATGATTTGTTAATAAACTCGAACCAGCCTCATCACATTGGAACTTACCGCATGCTTTATTTAGAAAAACGTGAGGACCTTTCTTGGAGTTTATTGTAGGGGAGTTGAAGCAAAAGTATTCATTTGGATGAGGGAATTTCATCAACATAGTGCATTTGGAGTGCAGGGCTGTAGATCATATTTCAAACGGCATTTCAATATGATCGTATCTATTATGACAGTTGCATTTTAGACCAAAGGAATCCATCAAAACGGAATTGGTCATCATTGGGAATTCGAGGGGCGTGGGGAAAACGATCGATTACCCCAACCCAAAACTACGTTGTCATTTCCCCTTCAAACTTCCGAGGTAAACTTTTTTAGGGATATCCTTCGACAACTGAACAAAAATGTCATGGATTTGTTTCTTATCGTGGGAATGTTTCGTGGAATGTTCTACACTAATGGAAATATATCAAATTCTATAACTATTCCAGCCTTGCAAGACAAAACAGAAAAGCGTACATATGGTTGGTTGGCTTTACGTGGACTATGGGGGAAACGCGCCATGCCGACAACTTCGGCGGTCAATTCCATCTGCTTAAACCATGCAATCAGATTTCCATTCAAATGCGAGAGATATTCTCGAGACATTCCCAAAATCTCGGTCGAAGAGGTGGATCGACTCACAAATGGAATGATAAAGTAAAACATGAAGGCAAGTCAAACTGCAAAATGTTTTTGATACTTACTCTACGGATAATTGCCATGGTACAATAAGGATTAAACGGAAAAGGAGTTAAAATCACAGGGGATGGCGCAAAGTTCGAAGGCAAGGGCGTCGTTAACCAATTAGAAATAGCCCATTCAACTTTTAGGACACTTGTTTTTGCTTTCGATTCGTTGAAGCATCGCCTCGTCTTGTTTTGAAATAGTCTGAAAAAAATGCTTATAAAACAGTCCTGAAACTTGTTATAGGACTTCGCAACAAGGGCAAATTCAAAATTGAAATCAAGGTAAGTGGACATAAAGTCTTTGCGGTGTCCAAGAATTGTACTACAAATACTATCCGACGTTATCATTATTCTGAAACCATGCCCGTGCTCATTCAAGTTAATTTAATCATTTATGCATACTTGGAGATCAGTTCTCTAGTGTGTTTTCAACTCCACTGAGTTTAGGAGCAACAGTCCATTGCTCTATTGATGAGTTTGTTGGGACTGGCAAGGCTTGTCAAGTTGAGCATTTAGATGATCATGTAGTCACAGATCAGGATGCTTTGGAGGCCATCAGGGACTTGAGGCTTTCGAGCTCCCCTGGCCCTGATGGAGTGACATCTCAGTTTCTGATGAGATGCTCACAGGTTCTTGCTCCTGTTTTCTCGTACTTGATGCGTTGCATCTTGGACTAGGGCAAGTTCCCCTCTTCTCTGAAGGTAGCTCATGTTGTTCCAATTTTCAATTCCCCAGTAACTATAGGCCGATTTCTCTCACTTCGAATATTGCGAAGGTGTTTGAGAAGATCATGAAGTTCAAACTTGTTGAATTTCTTGATATCCATGAAGTCCTTCCTCTTAGCCAGCACGGGTTCCGAGCACATTTTAGCACGGTTACCCAACTGATTGAGCATATAGAGCAGGTCTCGACTTTGCCAAGGCCTTTGACAAGGTAGATCATGGCCTTTTAGTTAACAGGCTCCATGAGATTGGGATCCAAGGCAAGGTTCTCAATTTGATAATAAGTTTCATTTGTGGTACGAAACAATAGTTAAGGTTGAGGGATCCCTTAGTGACATACATGATGTCAAGTCGGGTGTCCCTCAGGGCTCAATTTTGGGTCCTCTCCTTTTCATTATCTTCGTTGCTCCGCTTCAGAAGCTTAGTAGTAGTAATGTCAGTATCTCTTCTTATGCTGATGATACAGAATTGGTAGTTGGTAGAAATGGTCAGGATTCCGGTTGTCTGGCAGAGGTCCTAGACCAAATCTACTCCTGGGTTGCTGCGAGTAACATGGCACTGAATGGAATGAAATTTCGCTCAATGACCTTTGGGTCGACGCCATTGGACACTCCATTATTAGATGATGAAGGTAAGGGCATTCAGCAGGTCTCATCCATGAAGGATTTAGGTGCAGTCCTCCAAGATAATGGAAAGTTCGATGAGCATGTCCATTTGAAAGTTGGTAAAGCTTTTCAAACATGTGGTTGGATATATCGCACATTTAAGTCCAGAGATAGTATTATGATGCTAACTCTGTACAAGTCGATTGTCCAGCCACATCTTGAATATGCCTCGCCTATTTGGGCTCCAATCAGTTCAGCAGGTTTGCAAAAGCTCAAACAGGTCCAAAGATGTTTTGATAGGAACATTAAGGATATGAGAGAGCTATTGTATTGGGAGAGGTTAGAAAGGTTGGTATTGTACAGTATTCAGAGAAGGTACGAAAGGTATCTGATATTGTACGTTTTCAAAAGCATTCATGAGCTTTGTCCCAACCCAGGATTTAGGGTTAATTGTAGTGACCGTAGAGGCTTAACGTGCGTTTTGGGAGCACCTTCAAGCCCTCGACAATCCAGGCTAGTTAAAACAATGGAGTCCATCTCTCTTCTTTCTCGGGCTCCTTCATTGTTCAATTTGCTGCCCTCAAATATTCGTAGGGCTTATGTAGGCGTTGATCCAGTAGCAGGATTTAAGTCAGACTTGGACAAGTTTTTGACTAAAATTCCGGATCAACCTTATATTCAAGGATTAGCCAGATCAGCCAACTCCAATTTTTTGGTCGATCAAATAATATATATAAATAAAAGTCATGTAAAATGAACTATTGGGATTCCAATTCCGGTAGCGGTAAGGAAGTCCCCAAAACAAAACAAAAAAAACAACAAAAAAAAACATACCACGGTCAGCTGCTGCCCTCTTTCCCACCAACTTCGTGGTAGGCAACTCTGACCTTTGTCTTGTCAGATGGCCGAGGCCTTGGGCTCGTGACATGCCCGGATGGCACCGTGACCCGCCCGGATGGCACCATGACACGCCCGGATGGCAACGTGACACGCCCGGATGGCACCGTGACACGATCGGATGGCTCCGTGACCCGCCCGGATGACACCATGACCCGCCCGAATGGCACTATGACCCGCCCGGATGGCACCATGATTACCCTGGATGGCAACGTGACCCGCCCGATTGGTCCATGATCACAGATGAATGGCCGTAATCTCGGATGGCTCGTAACCCTGGAGGATTGCCCCGTATTCCCGAATGGCCCGTAGCCCAGGATGGCTCATAACCCCGGATGGTTGGCTCATAACCCTAGATGGTTGGCCCATAACCCCTGATGGTTGGCTAATAACCCTGATGGTTGGCTAATAACCCTGATGGTTGGCCCGTAACCTCTGATGGTTGGCCTGTGGTGCATTCGCCATTCCCGCTCACATTCGAACTGACAACAGCTTACACGAGCCGAGTATGTACCTTTGCAGATATGAACTAGATGTTGAGAATAAGTAAAGCCGGGGGGTTTACCCTTAAACTGAACACGCTGAGCCTTTCATTACAACCTCTGGTGGTTGGCCCATAACCCCTGATGTGGTTGGCCCATAACCCCTGATGGTTGGCCCGCAACCCCAGATGGCACCGTGACCCGAATGGTCGGCCCGTAACCCCGGATGGTCGGCCCGTAACCCCGGATGGTCGGCCGTAACCCCGGATGGTCTGCCCGTAACCCCGGATGGTTGGCCTGTAACCCCTGATGGTTGGCCCATAACCCCTTATTGGTTGGCCCGCAACCCCAGATGGCACCGTGACCCGAATGGTCGGCCCGTAACCCGCGGATGGTCGGCCCGTAACCCGGATGGTCTGCCTGTAACCCCGGATGGTCTGCCCGTAACCCTGATGGTTGGCCTGTAACCCCTGATGGTTGGCCCATAACCCTCTATGGTTGGCCCGCAACCCAGATGGCACCGTGACCGAATGGTCGGCCCGTAACCCGCGGATGGTCGGCCCGTAACCCGGATGGTCGGCCCGTAACCCGATGGTTGGCCCTGTAACCCCTGATGGTCGGCCCGTAACCCCGGATGGTTGGCCGTTGTTCCCTGGATGGCCCGTCATTCCTGGATGGAGTCCCAACCCCGTGTGTAAGGGACATGTTATGAATCGATGCTTGCGCTCATTCAAGTTTATCTAGTCATGTCTGGGGACGTTTAGGCAAGCTCTGGCAGGTTCCTTTGTTTGATGGTACCAGTGTCAGCGATGCAAGTTTGGAGCTTGAAACATGTTTTTGAGAAGCTAACCCTTCTTTCACATTGCTATATAAGGGAAGGTCAGCTTCTTTAAAGCCAGTTCGAAACGCCAATTTTGCATCACTGGCATTGGCAGGCAAGTTTGTTTGCCGGTACCAGCGCTTGCCTAAATGTCCGAATATATAAACCAAACTAGTCAAGAAATAAAGTCAGTCACGAAGCGTTCACAACAATCATTTGGGCAATATTGCCTTCCTGGCCCCTTCGGGGATAAGAATCAAATTCACCATCAAGATAGATGCTAGTTATTTTGGCAATTGAGCTAAGAGGCCAAATTGAGTCACCGAGACATTTGGAGGGCTGAACTATATTCGTACGATGAAAGGCAATTTATTCAAGTGACGAGAGTTATGACTAGGATTTAGATAAGGATGGGATGAGTTTTATTCTATTGGGTTGAAGATCATCTGACCAAGGAACGGAGAAATGACTGAAAACCTCGAACTTTATATGCAGCATTATTCCAGGTCATGAAAACTTGGAAATAACAATCTTTGTCCCTTCAACTTGATAACAATATGATGCTTAGTATTCCTTTTCATTCTCCTCTCCCTCCTCTTGTTGAGGACGAACAAACACAGAAACACAACAGTACGCTTTAAGATGACTGATTTTAACAAGGTATTTTTCGTTGAACAACTTATTGCTGATCTATTCAAACACCATAAATACATCACCCATAGCAGTTTCAGTTTTTTTGCTTGCATTACTGTAGTCGGAGGGTTACCCTTGCCCATCCAACAAAGTAAACCATTCCAGAATCCATATCCAAATTATAATAGGCAATGTCATAATTTGAATCTTTTTTTTTTTTTTGGTTTGGTTTTTCACGGGCTTTTCTAACAGCTACAGGGAATGTAATCCCCAGTCAATCAAATTGTGGGTGTGGTAAACGTTAAACAGTTTCCTGAAGTGAAAGATCAGGGACTAGAATTAAACCAGAGATCTCTCTCATGCTTGAAACTGAGCTAACCACAACTCTTTTCCTTAAAATATAATTGTCCGGCAATAGGCTTTAAACCAGTTACACGTGATGAGAAGAATATTATCCCCTTGACACAGCCTTTTAGATCAATCTGCTCCATTAGCTCAATTTGTGCTCTTTGTTATAAACAAAAATTGTAGAAGGCAGTAAAATGACGTACACAAACACCAAGACCCCATATATTCCCTTGTTGAAACATACTGAGAATGACTTGGAAACTAAGGGGGGAGCATGCATGAGGGAATAATCTCCTCGCAAGATGTCGTGTGTAATAGTCTCTAAATGCTAATTTGTTGGTGGATCAGATGATTTATGAACGTAGAGTTCAATGAGAATTATAATTTTTTATCCCGAATTGATGGAGATTGTATTCTATGTAGTTGCGTGGAAAAGAGTGTTAAGATTGTTATTTTACACCACATTTTTTACTTATTCACAAGGATAGAATTTTTTTTGCGAAAACAGCTTTCTTTAGACTAGTTTTGATGCTTTTCAATCTTCAAACTATATAACTAAATTTTTGAAACATTAAAAACAATTTGTATTTAACAATGTGGTTTGTACTTTTTTTCAGTACCTCTTCTGTATTGACTCTTGATTCTTCTGTACATTAATGATCCCTCAGGAATATGCGCTGGCATCTTCTTGGTTGATTATTTAAGGTACTCTGTCCTTCAAAAGATATGCAAAGAAAATCCCTAAATGGGAAAATATGAAAGAATATGCAGTTTATCGTATTATTGTATTAAATATGCAAAATTTGCGATGGTAATTTTCCTCCATCTCTACTGATATCACTGGATTGACGATTATGGGACATCGAAATGCAAACGGAAGTGAATTTGCCGTTGAGGGTTAAAAATGGAGTTTTAGTTTTATCAAACGGGGGATCCAAAAAGGAAAACAGAAATAATAGTAAGAGAATTTTCCAACGAGGCACAAGAGGTCGTTCCTATTAAACAGAAGGGGTACAGCCGAGTTTAAGGTTGGTTTAAAGGTTTGAACCTGTTAGGATTTGAAGACCATTGCTTATGAAGCCAAGACTATCGGGATTGAGTCCGACAAGAAAGAGATCCAGGGGTATATGTTATCATCAATATGGTTGGCAGGATCGAAGAGCATCTCACTGAGAGATATGGGGAGACTTGTACTGTTTGTGGAAGCAGACAGGCTGAGCTAGTGCTATTTCGTTAGGCCGAGATAAGTCGTGCGTTAAAGGCAAGATATATGTCGTATGTCAAACCTCGAGAGGCCGTGAGGGAGGGTCAAGAAGCCAGCCTGAAAGCCGAGGAGTCAAGCGTGGAAATTGGCATTGGAATAATCATTGCAGAAGTTGGAACTGGGTTCTAGGGCAGAAGTAGAACCAGAGGAAGCTCCACCGAAATCCGTTCCCCAGCCGGTTATGAATTGGAGGATGAACCACACAGAAGCCAATGGGAGTGCGGTCGAACCTAAAGATTGATATACCGAAGTTCATTGGTGACATGCTACAATTTGCGGAGTGGTAGAACATGTCCCAGACCTTATTTCACGATATCCGGAAGTCGGTCCCAGAAAAGTTCGGCATGTCAAAGGCTTCGTGGCTTGCGTTGATCCGTTTTGGAAATCCGGGATATCACCAGTTTTGAGCCGTGCAATTGCTCCATCAAGCTTTCGGCGATGAAAAACAAGCGGCAGTGGCCCACTTGAGACCAATCGAGATATTACCCCAGGTCAAAGCTATAGACAAGAGTCTGGCTAATTTTGCTTCCAAGCTACAAGGACATTTAGTTAATATCCAAGAACTTGTCAGCTCTGGAGACACTGCTTGAGGTCATCTAGATTTGAGAGCGCAAGCTGGACCATCAACCTATGGGATTTCCATATTACCAATCGTAACATTCCCGAGTTGGAACGAGAGGAGAAGCAATTTACTCCTGCGCATTGCCAAGCGAAGTCGTCGGAGAGCTGATCCTCTTGAACCAAATGAGGTAATTTATTGCACTTTCACCAAGTAAGAGGTTCGCAATAGCACGAAACCTTAGGGTATGCTTCGGCTGTTTAGGAAACGGCCAGACCCTTCGATAATGGATAAGGAAAAGACTGTGGCAACTATGCTCCGTTGCTTCATACCGAGAGAGAGTAGAGGTAGAACGTCAATGTATCCAGGGATGACACCCCTAGTAAGGGAATCATTGTTCTAGGAATGACACCGATTCCCTTGACTGGGCCACTTGCCTAGTCGACTAAGGATCTGATTCGTCCTTCATTAATCACAAGGTCCTTCGAACGGTTGGGTCTATTACTGGCAAGTTACAGCCAGTCACTATTCAGGGAGCAACCGGTTTTTCGACATTCCCTTCAAAAGAAACCATGATTGAAATTGGATGTCCCACCTCCTCAGAAACGTTCAGCCTCTCGGTGAGGTCCCTACCGACGGTCTGTCCGAATTTGACTGGGCATAGATGGGACGGGAAGAGAACAGGGTGGGAATGGAAAGTACCGAGGAGCCCTTGGACATATTTCAAATGTAAGTCGTGGTGTTTTGAGATTCTTGTTTGCCTTGTATGGCAATTTCAGGTCTTTTGAGAACAGTGGAAGATAACGAATGCTCAGAAAGCGTAAAGGAAGTTGTCCACAAGAAGTTTGATATGGACGACTATTTGGATGGGGGGGGCAATACCCTTAACGTCCTCTCTCAGTTGCCAAGAACGTTCAACAGGTCCTAGCAGCCTCGGGTAACTTCAACTCGCGAGGTTGGGCTTCCAATTGCTCACCATTTCGAGGTTCATTGGGAGGTTTGGTGCAACCGGAGACAATGGGCAAAAAGCTCACAAAGTGTTGGGTCAAAAATGGAAGACGTAATTCTTATTGAAGTAGATGTGAGTGACCCTATATCCATTATTCGTCGAGGTTTGCTAAGCAAATTGGCCGATTCATATGACCTTTTGGGCTTTTGGGACTCTGCAGTCATTACTGTTGGGAAGATAAGGATGAAAGAGTTGGACAGCCCAATCGAGATTGATGAACAAATGTGGTGGAACGATTGGTTCTGTGGCTTGGAAAGTCTCTCAAAAAGTAAGATTCCTCGGTGCCCTTTACCGTTGTTCAAACCATGTTTATCTATTCTTCATATCTTCTGTGATGCCTTAGAAGACGCCTTTAGGACAGTTGCGCATCTTAGAGCAAATGATCTTGGTGGAAACAACATAGAAGTTAGACTGATTGTCGGTAAATCTCATGTCTCCCCAACAGGCCCATAACTATCCTCCGCTTGGAACTTCAAGGAGTTTTACTTGGAGCTTCTTTAGAAATTTCTCCATTTGAGGATGACTTTCATTTACTCCGGGCCAGGGGGCGGCTTAGCCAGGCCCAACTGTGGTATGATGAACAACATCCTATTTTACTGGCTCCTCCACTTACCAAGCTTTTTCTTAAGGAAAATCACCTATCAAACAACCATCCAGGGGTAAATCATGGATTGGCCTGTCTGAGAAGTCGTTATTGAGTTTTAAAGGGGCGTGAGGCGGTGGACGGACCGTGGTGGAGTGTCCTCACTGCACGAAAATAATAGCCCGACCTGCCACGCAAGAAATGGCCGTCTAGCCCCTTGAGCTAATCGGACAAGCCCGACCTCCTTTTTCTTACACGCATGTGGATCTGTTTGGGCCCATTTAGAGGGCTTGTCAGAAAAGAGTCACTCCAACTAAGCCACTTGAGACTTTGCTTTGAACACATTTTGGTAATTGGGCAGCAGGGTCTTCTCTTGCGTTGCTCAGTTTCAACTAGAGCCCTCTAGTTTCAACCAAAGCAGACAAACAAGCCATCAACTCACTGGCCCCCTGAATTCGGAACTTGATTTTGAAAATCACGTAACTAAATGTGTTCAAAGTCGATCCCCATCGCACACACCAGGCAGCTGCGACGGAGCCGAAAAAATCTCAGAAATCTCGTGAGTGTCGTTTCTCTGACTAGCCCTCTTGGTCCATTGAAATTCTCATTTCCAAAACAAGGTCGGAAAGTGGTGGGTCGTGTTATTTACCTGCATGGCTGTCAGAGCAATGCATTTAGAGATGGCCCCATCTTTGAGCACAGAACACTTTTCGAAGTTTTGTTTGCTTGAGAGATCAACCACATCTCATATACCTATAACGACAATCGATGCAATTTTGTTGACTGGAAAAATTTACAAGAATAAGTGAGAACGGCCAAAAAAATTCTCGAAATTTGCAAAAAAAAAAAAGTTGAGAAAATGTGCAAAAAGGTGTGAATATGCCAAAAAATGCAATAATGCAAAAAATAATGTTACATTAGGGAAAAGATCGGTTTAGCCCCATTTAACCGCTTTGCTGTTACAAAATCTAGGCACCCATGTATTTACCAGGCTTTCCATTGAGTTCATAACAAATTAACATTTTTTTCTTGCATTGTGTGAAATTCGGCTACATTTTCAATTGAAACAGACGTCATGGTAAACAATCAGGTACTTCTGTTCACAAAATAATTTTGAATTGGATCAAACTCATGATGGCTGATGTAGCTCAACTGCAAGCTCTCTTGTTTTGCAGACTTTCCAAAACAGAAAAAGGGAGTTGAATTTGATGTATTCAAATCTTTGGGAGACCGAATTGTGTAGAATTTAAGTGGCAAGATAATATTCAACTTTAATTATGCCAGGGATTACATTCTTTGCAATGGTTAGTAAAGCCAATGAAAACCCAAACCAAAACAAAAATCGAAAAGGTTCTGGCTGAGGATTTAATCTTCCATTTTATCATGCTCCACAGACACAAATGAAAATTCCCACTCAAGAGACAACTTGAAAAGGAAGCAGATGAGGACCCTAATGATAATAAAAGGGCAAAAAAATCCTGAAGTGTGCAAAATAATGAGAAAAGTGGAAAAACACTAAAAATTGAAAAAGTTGGAAAAAAGTTACAAAGTGTTTTCAGGTTCTAAATCTTTTTAGGTCTAGTAAGAAGTCTTTTCATCAAGCTTCTTGCAACAAGTACACCGGCCTTGGATAAGATCAGGTGTTCCGATTCAGTAGTGCTGAGATTGGTCCCTGTTTGTTTGTTTTTGGGTTAGGTATTATCTTCATATTTCTTCTTTACAGTTATTGTTTTTTGAGTATCTGATTATCACATTTTTAATGCTCATGCATCTCAAATAAGCACAAAACATGTGGTACTTCATCGGGAGCATTGAAAAGCCTGTTGTGGTTTTCTACGGCAATTGAATTGGTAACCATGACACAATGTGCCTCCAGTCGATTGAAGGCAACACCTCTACCATCAGAAGCCACACCCTCACATCTGTAACCCATCCGCTCTAAAAACTGGTCTGGCTGGACGTGGAGTACGTCAGTACTGGGGAAGAAAGCTCGACCGAAGTTCGAACGTCTTCTAGCGAGCTATTGTAGAGCTATGCGTTACCTTCTGATCAGATGCATTCCCGTTGCGAGAGTCCTCAATCAATTTCATGTTCAGGCACTCAATTAGAAGGTAAAGCAAAACTGGAACGTTTTCTAGCTAGGTGTCAAAAAGCTTTCTTGACTAGTACTGACTAAGGACCCTGGATTTAGAGAAGCGCGAGGTTTGACAAGCTCCACTTCAAAAATGTGCACGATCAGAAGAACTAAAAAGTTTCCAAACAGATTTTGAATTGATGTGCTGCATAAGAAAGATTATTATCATGACAACCATCATTGAATATTTTCTTCAAGGGCACTGCCAAGTTTTACTTGAGGACAAGCTGATTCATTGATGTGGCATTTCAGATTGTTGGTAATATTTTTGTTACTTTCTAAATCCTTTCTGAACCCATTTTTTCATAAGATCAGCCTTCTAAGATATCTCATTAGATTATTTAGATTAACATTGACACAAGCGAACTTCCTGGGTCGATCTAGAAACAAGCCCCTTTTTACTTTACAATGTAATTTGTTCAATATGATTGTACTTTCTTTTATGAAGTGCTTTAGCCCAACTTGATACTGGCAGCATTTAAAAGATCAGTGTGACCACTATATTTTATTGAAAAATACCACACTAATGCAATTCTAATGACAAAAGACACTCTTAACCCTGTGGAATGAGTTTGTTAAATAAAACTGTACCCTATTATGTGATGCAAACGTGTGAGCTCTCTTTTGGAGCTACTGACTCCCTGGCGGGAAGGTTTCCAAACATAGCCCATGTTCTTTGGCAATTATATATTTGTCGAATTTGATGACGTATACTCAACTTCGCGTATCTATGCAAAGAGCATCTATAGATGCTCTAGATGTACTGATGTACTCCATGGCATGGCTTGTTCGCAGTGTATCCTCTTAGCCTTGCCTTCCCAGTTTGGGGAAGCTGGATTGCCTTTGGGCGGTTGGTGGGTTACCTTAGCTCATGGTGATCTGGGCAGGGCAAAAATGGCGATCACAAAAAGGTTTTGGACCTTCTATATTTTCATTTCAGGATCTTGTATTATATCGTTCCCCTTGAGAAAATTTAAATACTTTCTTTCCTCCATTTTGCAGGTGGGTATCCAAAAACCAAGATCTCGATTATGTTCTAATGATTTGTATTAGCAGCTCTGACTAAAAGAAATCAATTCCAGCGCACTATGGACTAATGTATGAAAATGGTCTCTCTACCAACCATTTCAATTTACTATCACTGCTACTCTGTAAAATCCATTTGACTACAAAAAGTGCTTACCAATACAATTATCGAAGGAAAAAACAAAGGAGTGGTTTTGGTCATTGATATATTTAGAGGAGCTTTAATTGTGTTCATTTTCGGATTTTCTTCGTATATTTCAATCATAACAATGTGCATTTTTTGCGACAACTAGAATGGCATGAAAAATAAAGGAAGGAATAAATACATATCTAAAGATAATTCGATTTTTTGGTTGGTTTGAGTTGATTTTTCACATGCGTTTCTAATCGCTGCAGGGAATGTAATACTCAGTACTATTAAAGTGAAAGGTTATGATTTAGAGTTGCCCTCAAAACACATATTGAGCCTAGAGCTACGGTCACTAGAATTGATCCTAAAACCTGAGTTGGGATAAAGCCCATGGATGCTTTTGCAGACGTACAGTATCAGATACCTTTCGTGCCTTCTCTGAACACTATCCAGTCCCAACCTTTTTAGCCTCTCCCAGAACGAGAGCTCTCTCTTTCCTGTGACCTTCCTAGTGAAACATCTTAGGACTTGTTCAACCTTTTGCAAACTTGCTGAACTCATAGGAGCCCAAATGGGTGAAGCATATTCAAGATGTGGCTGAACAATCGACTTGTACAGAGTTACTATCGTGATTCTACCTCTGGACTTAAACGTGCGATATATCCAACCACACGTTTGAAAGGCTTTACCCACCTTCAAATGGATATGCTCATCGAACTTTCCATTATTTTGGAGGGCTACACCTAGATCTTTCATAGCCGTGACCTGCTCAATACCTTTAACTTCATTATCTGCGAGTGGAGAATTCAAAGGAGTTGACCCAAAGGTTATTGAGCGGAATTTCCATTCCGTTCAGGGCCATAATACTCTCAGCAACCCAAGAATAAATTATTTCTAGGCCTTTTGCAAGGCTAGTGCAATCTTGGCCATTTCTTCCACAAACAAATTTATATTGTTAGCATCAGAAGAGAGACTGGCAGTAATACTAAGCTCTTGAAGCGGGGCAACGAGTATAATAAAAAGGAGGGGCCCTAGGATGGAACCCTGAGGAACACCTGACTTGATAGCATACATGTCAATGAGGGATCCCCTGACCTTAACAGTTTGCTTCCTATCATGAATGAAGATTCTCATCCAATTGAGAACCTTCCCTTGGATCCTAATGTCATGAAGTCTATTAAGCAAAAGGCCATATTCTAGTTCATCAAAGGCCTTGGCAAAATCAAGATAGACCACATCAACTAACTCAAGTCTCTCTAGTTCCTCAGTAATCTGTTCTATATTATCAATCAGTTGGGTAACCGTGCTAAAATGTGCTCTGAACCCATGCTGGCTAGGAGTACTTCATTGACTTCAAGAAATTCAACTAGTTTGAACCTGAAGATCTTCTCAAATACCTTCGCAATATTCGAATTGAGAGAAATTGGCCTATAGTTACTACGGAGCGACTTGTCTCCCCCTTTGAAAACTGGAGCAACATGAGCTAGTTTCAGAGAAGAGGGAAACTTGTCCTGATACAAGGTGCGACGCATTGAGTACTAGAAAACAGGAGCAAGAGCACGTGCACATTTTATCTGGAACTGAGACGTCACACCATCAAGGCCAGTAGAGCTCGAGAGACTCAAATCCCTGATGGCCTCTGGAGCATCTTGATTTGTGACAAGATCATCTATTTGCTCAAATTGACTAACCTTCTCAATCTCAACAGACTCTTCTTCAGAGCAATGAGCTCTGAAGAAGCAATGAAACAAGCAATCAAGCAAGAAGCAATGAAAAAGATCTAGGTGTAGCCCTCCAAAATAATGGAAAGTTCGATGAGCATATCCATTTGAAGGTGGGTAAAGCCTTTCAAACGTGTGGTTGGATATATCGCACGTTTAAGTCCAGAGGTAGAATCACGATAGTAACTCTGTACAAGTCGATTGTTCAGCCACATCTTGAATATGCTTCACCCATTTGGGCTCCTATGAGTTCAGCAAGTTTGCAAAAGGTTGAACAAGTCCTAAGATGTTTCACTAGGAAGGTCACAGGAATGAGAGAGCTCTCGTTCTGGGAGAGGCTAAAAAGGTTGGGACTGGATAGTGTTCAGAGAAGGCACGAAAGGTATCTGATACTGTACGTCTGCAAAAGCATCCATGGGCTTTATCCCAACTCAGGTTTTAGGATCAATTCTAGTGACCGTAGCTCTAGGCTCAATATGTGTTTTGAGGGCATCTCTAAATCATAACCTTTCACTTTAATAGTACTGAGTATTACATTCCCTGCAGCGATTAGAAACGCACGTGAAAAATCAACTCAAACCAACCAAAAAATCGAATTATCTTTAGATATGTATTTATTCCTTCCTTTATTTTTCATGCCATTCTAGTTGTCGCAAAAAATGCACATTGCTATGATTGATTTCGTTAAAAAGGCTGAAGAGCAACTCGAATCCAGTAATTGTGTTTAGTCTCCAAAAAAGTCGGACGTGGTTCAGGGTAAGATTTAGAACCCCATCAAGAATGACCAATTGAAAACGGAGAGTAAAGTGGTTCAGAAGGTAAGGTCGAACCCAAAGGCTTTTGTCTCCTATGCAAACTCGAAGAGAAAGATGAAACACCCTGTAGGTGGATGGTGAAGCCATTAACAATGTAGAGGGTATGACGAACATGCTTGGAGATCGATTATAGATTGTGTTTTCAACTTCCGTAGTCAATAAGCCCTTCATCATAGAGGATTTAGCTGTCTGGCTCAATCAGACCAGGGTGGTGGTTGAGCAACAGACTCACCCAGTACTTAAGAAGTCGACTAATTTGACCAATGTAGAGGTTAAGTAATATCTCCTCTTGAAATAGAGTAGGAAAAGACAATTGTAGAGAATAGAGAAAACAGTCTGTCCTGTTTGCCGGAAGCAGCCATGTCCTTAAGAAGGAAGAGACTGTCAGTTTGACCACCCTAAATGGTGTCAAAAGTTTTCAAGCTCGGTCTTGAGAAGTACAATAGTTAAAAGGGATGTTTAAAGGCAGACTGTCCATTTTCCACCATTACATGTCAGACTTGGAAAACCATTTAAGTAGCATTCGGGATCAACCCTACTCAAATTCGTTGGTAGCCCAAATATTCGTTTGAAACGAACACGTCGTATCTTTCGTATCCTTAATCTCCTTCAGGCTAAAGTAGGATTATTCGTTGTATTAGGTTTTTCAATTTTTCATTTTCAAGAAAATTTGAGACTCAATATGATCAAGCAATACTTTGAGGGAGGGGGAAAGATTTCCAGAAGGCACAAAGAGTGCCCCTTAATCTTTTTCCACCCATTATAGTACATTCTGCATAATGGCTTTTTACACAATATTTTTCGCTAAAACCGAAGGATAAATACATTTGTATTCGTCTCGTAATTGTTATGTTTCAATCTGTAACGAATTCCTTTACCTTAAACATCTTTTTCTAAGGATGCATTTATTGCCATGGATAGACAGGGCTTGAGTACCTCGTGACTTTGTGAGTATCGCTACCGGTATCACGTTACTTCATGAGTATTGCTATTAGTAACATGTTATTTTTCTGAAAAAAATGCGTTAGCATTTCCTACTCAATTTTTTTATTCCGTCTCAAATGGATTGACTTTCTTGCCACTGATGGGATCGAACAAATAATCACCAGTTGTTTGTTTCACGTCATATTTATTAAACGTTGAACAATTGTACAAACGGTTGTTTGCAGTTTCAGGCCCTCTTTTTACCTGCAAAGGTAACGGGTAATGGTAACGTGTTACTTTTTCTATCAACTATAGCGCAAGATTTTACTATCCAATTGCCTCAGATTCTCATTCAAGGTGGTATTGATTTTAGAGACCATTTTTTTACTTTGCACTGAACAAAGATTTCAGAGGCGAGTGTTTTAAATGCTCGTACGTATGAACGTATTTTTTTTCCATTCTATTGCAATAACCAAGATTTTCATCACTTACCTCTACTTACCTGTCTTTGTACTATCTGTAACTTACCTCTTACCTTTTTTCATGTGCATTGAACCAATTCTAGCCATACTCATTGTGATATCACTCTCTAGTCAACTATTTTATTGCCTTTACCTTCTTGACATTTTTCTTGTTTTATTAACAAACCTTTGTATAATGTATATACATCAGATTTTATTTTATAGTTATTTTTATGCCATGGCATGACCAAGAGTCGCAATAAAAGATTATTATTATTATATTACTTGAACCAGCAATACCTTTTAGTGTTCAAAAACTTCTAGAAAAATAATCTTGGCCACACAGCCGAAACTTTGTCATCCCTATAGTGAACCTTACGGACGTAATCATGTCGTGCATGTCCGGAAAAAAACAGATTATTGAAAGCCAGTATATACTTTTGTCCACAAGATAGAAACTGATACAAGTGCAAAAAATTCTCAGTATCGGTTGGTTTCACCAAATTTTGACCTCAATTGTAAAATATGATAATGCCAAGAATGGCAATCCTAAAACGTTCATCAGGATTTCGGGCCAATTGCCAAATTTCAGGATGAAAGAGCTATTGACAGGACAGCTTCAAAGTTCGAGTTTGCGTGAATTCCTTGTCACAGGCACCACCATTGAACACAAATTTAGATGGGCCTCGCCACAGCTGACTCTAGGCCTCACGATTGTTTTTGAGTGAGATGTAGCTAAGCGTGAGCGTTCCTTTGGTGGCACACCTGGATTTGCTTTATGAAGTGTTTGAGGGGTGACAATTTGACAGGATGTGCCTAAATGGCGAAGGTAAGACAAAAACTTAAAAATCTAGGTGCTAAGGTTTCATACTTATTGAAGAAGCAGGAAACAATGTAGAAGAAGATATTTATTTTGAAGTTGTGAAGTCAAACTATTTAGCAACAATTTCGACTGCGGGATCCCCCGACACCTCTTCTTCTTGAGCAGTAGGCTGAAGATTATTTGGAATATTGTCTTCATTGTCTGATTCTATTCCACCAGCATTGAGCAATCTTACAAGTTCTGGATCCTCCAAACATCCTTTGACAAATTCCTCGGTAGTTAATTCCCCGTCTCCATTGATATCCAACTCTCCAAAGATTTTATGTGCCCTTTCCGAGGCAGACTCCTTCAATAAATGAACAGTTCATTACAGTGGTTTGTTGTTCTAAATTTCGAAATACTTTTTCAGCATCATCAGTCATTACTCATTACCTTGCTCACGCCTTCCATCTCGTAAAGAGTTCCGATTATTTCGATCATTTCAGCCAAGTCAATTGTTCCACTGCCGTCCTTGTCATACATTTTGAACGCCCACCTGATGATAGAAATTGGTAAATTTCTTTTTAAACGTTAAATCCCTGGTTGTTCAGAAGGTGGACGCAAACTCCGAAACTTTATGCATTTACGAGAAAATTTTCAAGGTTCAGGGCTCGAATGCCAAATGAGGCAGGCTCCAAACTGATTTTGAATGTATAGCACAAAGTCTAGGGGAGAAAAGCGCAAGAGATTTCGAAGCACAGTGGACCAATATGCAAACTTCAATTTGGACCAATGGCACAAGACTTGGAAAGCCTGTTTTCACGTGAGAGTTGAAAACTTATTGGTAAGGCTTGGGAAAAATTGAAGTTACTTTTCAACTTTTTGAGTTAAAAATTCAAACTCATCACCACACTAAGCAAAGCCTTCAATTTTTTCTAGTTGCCAGGCGGCATCTTTGGGTACCATTTTAGCCCATTAACCACCGTCACATGACGGGATGGTTATTTCTAATTTATATATGAAGCAGTCTTAACCCTCCTTCCCCTCCTACATGTGCATGATAAATTGATCGTCAAATAATTTGTTGTATACCTTATAAGTCTTTGTGACGAGAAAGCTCAGGCATTCAACTATTTCCAATAATTAATCAATTCAAACCACTAATTATCTTGTCCAATACTTTTTTGGCTTGTTCCTCTGACAAAGATCTGGCAACCATATAGTCTCAAGTTCATCAAAAATGCCTCTTGAACGGTTCTAAATACGTCAAGGAAGGGTACACGTAGGGTGCTCTGACACACTTCATTATTCTCATTCATATTAACTTCAATCTAATGGTCAAACTTGATGCCGATTCCAATAGAACCCAAAATCTATCAAGACTTTTTTCATTTCTGGTAAATAAAGAAATCCGGTTTTTAAAGCGATCGTTTAACGAAGATGATGTAGTGTATGTATCGAACCAACTTACCTTAACTTTTCTTCAGGTGAACCAGAAGCTGTCATATCTGTTGCCATCATGAATTCCTTGAAAAAAAATCCTTGTACAAGTTTCTCCTTGTACCAATTTTTTGCCAGGGTGTGTGCAAATTTTTCAAATATCGGTTGATTTTACGTGGCATGATCCAGAAACAACTAACTCGAATGTAGACCGAGACGTGAAGGTAAAGAACTCGCAATTCCAATTATAGTCAAAGCAACACATTCTCCTTCAACTACATGCTCCAAAAGGTATCCTATTGAACAAAAGTATGACCAGAAAAAAGCACTCATTCACCCTCTCGACTGAGGTTTGAGAGTGCATAACTTTTGATGCAGTCGTTTGATTCACCAGCAGATTAAGGCTGAAGTGGAATTACATCCATAACCCCCCTACCCTTTTTGAATAAAATTCCAGAATGAGACAAACCAATTAAAACATCCACAATTGTATATATTGAAAATCCAACGAGGCACCTATCCTCGCAATCATCCAAGAATTAAGAAGAACATCACGTTGATTCAAATGAGGAATGTTCGGTCTTTCTGGTATTTTGCGTTCCTGTCCATATTTCAATCGTCAACATATGATCCAATTCATACCTTAAAGTCAATGCTGCCGTTGCCGTCCTTGTCAAAGATTCGAAATATTTGATCCACAAAAACTTTTGCATTTCCAGCTGGCAAAATCATTCCATACATGGCCTGAATTTTATCTTTGTCTAGCAAGCCGTCAGGACAATCAGCCTACGAGAAGAAACAAAATGTTGATGAGTGATACTATTAAAAGTATCACCTCTTCAGGTCAATTCGTTTAATCATTATACCACAAAATACCTTGAACCCTTTGTACCATTCTCTGATTTCTTGTTCATCATAGCGGGTGTTTTTTTTTAAGAAATCGATGTCATCTTGAGTTAGTGACATTGAAGAGTGCTGATTTTTCTTTCTCTTATGAGTTCCTTTGCCTCGACCGTGACGTCGGCTCGAAGAGCTTGAACCACTCCCACCTGATGTTCCAGAGCTTCGACGCAGATCCGACGACATGATTTTTTGTTTAAAGATCAAACTTGACTTTAAGTTGTGAATGGCTTCACTTAATCAAATAAAAAAGAGATTTTGTTTTACGTCCCTGGATATACTTCCGATAGTGGCTGTGTTGGTCCACTAATCCATGATGGAACTAAAAGTGGAAAAAGTAAACTTCTCTTGCCACTTCCAAGTACCCGCATGTTTTTACAGGACCCATCAGTAATATTGGCTGGACTTGTATAATAGATCCAAAATAAAACAGAGTTTTTTTGATTGTTTTACTTGTTTCTTGGGCTACTTGGGCAGACGGTTTCACAACTGAAAAAAAAGCTTGTGAATAGCTTACGCTCAAAAAGACAAGGTTTAGCAACACAATGGATTAACCCTTAGTCGCCTTTAATATTGATAGTGGGCTGATATCAAATAATTTAGCTGTTGAGTGTTGGTAGAACCCACCCTTCTCATTGGCCGATCTATTTTTGGTCACTTGGAAACTCTTCAGACCAAGACAAAACTGTTCTTCTCTAGCTGAGGCTTGATTTTCTTTTGGATTAGAATAATGCTCTTTTGCGTTGACTCTTTCATGATTTTCAACTTCATGCAATATGAAGAAGAGAGCACAAAACTTGTTAATCCATTTTTGTTTGATAATTATGCATCTAATAGCTGGGGGATTTGGGAAGTAATAATGGATTCGAGCGACGACTTCATTTATGAAATCAACTCCGTTCATCCTCTAAGGTAATCCTTTTGATGAAATGGCTTTCTTTTTTGAAGAATATTTTCTATCTCCATTGGAATTTGTTTTCATCTTCCTGAAGAAATATTTGACCCCTTCGCCTGTAGGCAAGATATCATAAAATTCGTTTCTTTTGCTTTCATGAGTGCTGACATTATGTCTTGATGACTTTGTGACGACCAACGGAGTAAGTTTTATCAATACTCCGAGACACAGGGTGAGGAAACGAGGCTTTAATTCAATTATGTGTGGAATAAATCACGTCACATTTTATTCCTTCAAGGTTATGACGATGCAATAAGCAGGTTGGGATTAACTTTTTTAGGACGTACCTTATGCATCACAACTTGTGAAAATGCAAGAGCACCCTGTAGGTCATGGTTGGTTGTCATTGCTAAAAGAATGAAATGCCTGGAAGACAAATCGAAAGTCGTTCCTTCGCATGAGGGGAATGTGAAAAGCATTTACTACCTCAGGTAGATTTAGTGTTTCTCTATTTGTTCACACAATCAACAAAGTATAAATGAGTCAAGGGGCATAAAGGATATCTCTTTTTAGTATTGCGTGGATAGTCGTGAGTACATCACAAACAGTAACAAGAAACAATGGGTGGGAAGAAGGGTTCCATATGGGCTTTTGGGAGACTAAAACCTTTTCCAAATTTCAAGCACAACAACTGATGAAGATTGTTAGGGAGAAATTTATCAAGCTTCTTCTTGAAATGAGAGAAACTACGCGAAACTTTAATTGTCGTTTTACTAATGACTCATTACTTTTTCCAGGCGAAGAGGTCCATGCGAACGAAAAATAATCGTATTCAAAAGCTCAATAGAGCTGAGACAAGGTTTTCCCCGATTAGACAGCAAGAATGGCTCCCCACGACAAAGAGAATCCCACTTACACAAATTGGGCTTTGCTCACCTTGAGTGGGAACACTACAGTTCTAAGACTCCATCAAAAAGACTTCAACTACCAGCTACAACGCAACTTTAATACGTTAACTGATTCATCATCTTTACGCCTTACCATTAGTTCGATAACTTACACGCCAACAATTCTTGTCAACGCTACACTGAATGGTTCTCAAGAAAAGCAGGGCGACCTCATATCACTATTAACTGAATTTGCAAGGGAAAACAAGACTCTAGTCACCTTCAGCGAAGATCGATTTCAAGTGGTTGATGTTTTGCCTTCGAGTGGCATTATGGCCCCGAAGCTAATGTTTCCCTCTCCTTCCTTGGTGAGCACAATAATCTACGCCGGAGTTTGGGCTCTATTGGTGCTGTTTCTTTTTGTTTGCTCGATGACATTGGTTTGGCATTATTTCATCACCAAAAGAACAACAGGGACATCCTCCAAGACTAATAGTTCTAACGCAATGTTAGAGCAACCTGAAAATTATGCTCCATTTCATCAACCAATCTACCAATTCGAACCAAGTCCGACAAGATACTATCATGGTTTCACAACGGGTCTCCATCAAAATCTACATCCTGAGGACGCTTTCAATTTGAACACCCATGTTGATGCACCTCTGGCTTTATTGGAAGAGGAAGATGGTTTAAACTCCTATGAAAAGTTAAAACAGGCGGAGCGGAAAGAATCGCCAAGAAATTCAATGAAAACAAAACCTGATAAGATTAGGCTCCTTAATTTCCATCGCCATAGCGGAGGTGGCTTCTTACCAATGCACTCTGTATTTGGAGCAACCAGTTCGGACTATACATCGTCATCAACGCAAGCACAAACAAATGCTAAACAATGGGAGGATCTAAATCCTTTGTCAAATCAGCTTGAACTTACCCAAGAGCAAATTTACAAAGACATTGAACCAATTTTGAAAAACTTGGGTCTATCAGTAGCGCCCTCCAGGTGGTGAAAAGGAACTTGAAATGTTACACAATATATCGAAGTTGATGATTTATTTCTTGGTTGGGTGGTAATGCAGGTAATAATGGTAATTATACCTCAAGTGTGAAAAATGAATTATTAGTTATTATGATTTTGTCACAGAAAACAAAGTTAATGAATGCGGCAATGTGCCTTCAGTCCATGAGACTTAAGACGTCCTTTAATGAACGGTGACTTCTGTCCACATAGATGGAACACAAAGGAAATAAAGGTACAGACAAGCTCAATCTCGTAGTTGTAGAGTGGACCCTATTCTTAAACCTAATCCCACTCCACCCCCCTTTCCTTAACCCGTTTAGCTTCCTTCCTCCCTCTCCTCCTACCTCCCATTCTCTATCCCAATTCCCTGCTCTTCCCTTAAATACCCAATCTACACCCATTCCTGCAAAGCCCCTCCTTCCTAATATTCCTTGTCTCACCCCTATTCCCAGGGCATTAGTAACGAAATTACATGTAACGAAATCACAGTATTTCGTTCCTTTTTTCGAAAAAGGAACTGTAATTGCATCACAATCTAAAATTGTGTAATTGTAACGACCCAAAACGAATTACTTGTTACTCGTTCCTTTTTCAGCTTCCAGAATGGAGTTCAATTTTTCGTTTATCTCGTGACAGCTGAGGAACCCTAAGGCTTAACAGAAATTGCCATTTTGCTAATTCCATCTAGCACATTTTGATCAAAGAAAGTCAGGGTTGAAAATTGTGCTTGCTCTCAACTACTTCTTGGCTTTCAATCTGAAATTGCATTTGTAACTTTATTGTTTTCATCTTCTCATTTCAAATCCGTTGGACCGAAGATCTGATTCAGTACTTGAATATGATGCGTCAAATTTCCAAAGCAGCCTCACTTCCACGACCTAAGGGATGGACTTCATACATAGAAGCTTTACCGACTTCACGATGTCTAAAACTGTTTTTCCATTATAACTTTTGAGACATTGTTTCAAACCTTCAACAATCATTATCCCATCCAGGGTCCCAATGTTGACTCCTCAAAGCATTATGATGCAAAACATTTTGAACACTTATGCCAAGATTAAATGAAAATGCTCATTATTGAAAAATGTAGAAACGAAATCTTCAAATGTTACGCATTAGGACTGCTTGCGTCAAAAAACTCAATATCTTTTGAGAAGAATGATCGTGATGGGGTAGACCATAAAATATTGGTAATCTAAAATTTTAGTGAAAGTAATCGTAACGAGTAACGCCATTACATTTTTTTCGAGTAATGATTGTGTAACGAATTATTGTTTTTGACCAAAGTAATTGTAGTTCGTTCCTTTCATTGAGGCACGACCAATGCCCTGCCTATTCCTAAAATTCTTTCCTATTCTAATGTAGCTGCCCAAGCCATTTTCTTCAAAAGCATCCAGGAGTTTCGAGTTTTGTCAATTCCCCTCATCGCGCGATAAGCTTGAATGAGGTCTAAGCGTCTTGCTATTATACTGAGATTAGGGAGGTCGAGTAGAGTCAGACGTTCTTCGAATGAGTGCTGCTTCATTGCACTTATAATTCTAGTTAATCACTTCTGAGCTGACTCGAGAAGGGCCATGTCTTTCTTCAAATATAGACGCCACACACTGTAAGCAAAAGTAATGTGAGGTAGTAGGTATAAATTGTAAATTCTCAGGATCAACTCTTGGCTCCGGTTGTTTAATGATCTTCTTGCTTATTCAATTATTCAGTGGCAAGTTTGGGCCACTTTTCTCACCTGACCATTGAACTTTAAGTTTGCTTGAACAATAACCATATTCAGATTTTGAGGAATTAATATCATTGTTATCCACGTAATGTTTTTGTTTTTTGTTTGATGCTCCGAAGTGGAACTGAGCACTTATTTTCATTGAATTCCATTTGCCAAATCGCAGCCAATTCTATTAATGCATTAATGCTCGTCTGCAGTTTTAGTATTTTTTGTCACCGGGCCAAAAAGCTTGGTATTATCAGCAAATATAGAGAATGAGCGAGTGGTAAATTTGGTCCCCTATGTCATTTAGATAGATTAAGAATAACACCAGCCTGAATACAGAGCCTTGTGGGACGCCACTTGTTTCTGTCCCCCTCTCTGAAAAGGACCCGTTCAGAACAACTCCCCATCTCCTGGCATTCAACCATAGTTTAATCCAGCTGTCGTAATTTTCGCACACGCCGTAGCGGCCAATTTTAATTGCTAGGTGTTCGTGAGGCTCCTTGTCAAACGCTTTTTTAAAATCAAAGTAGACGGCATCAATTGCTTGACCACTGTCCACTGACTCGCTAACATAGGCAAGATAATCCAATAAGTTCCTCTGTTTGCGGAACCCATACTGCGCTTTCGTTAATGCGTTGTTTTTCTCCAAGTGAGAGTAAATTTCATCCTTCAGAATCAATTCCAAGAGCTAAGGTTCTGGTTGAACTAAAGCCTGATTTTATTAAAACTTGATTTTCCAAACTCTTGCTTCGTTCGACAGTTTCACAATTGGGACATTAAAACAGGAAAGGATGATGAGGTCACCATCAAATTTTGAGAGATCACTCCGTTCTTATGAGGCTAAATAGTTCTTTGTCAAGGGATTAAATTAGAGTTTCAATTCTTTTATTCATTGAAGGGATGGTTCATGTAGCATTGGATTGTAATAGACCGTCACAGTTTTACTCATTAACATTAAAAGTAAATCTTAGCCCAAAAAAGCAGATTTGTACTGAATATTCCTATATTCGAATTTTCTATTGTTACAAAAGACTTTGTGAAACTTTAGAAAAGTGCTTTGTCTAATTGCGCATTGTATCGTATTTTTTCAGTACCTCCACTAATTTAAAAAGTACCCCAACGACCTCCCAAAATTTGTGCTGAAATCATCAGATAGCTGCTACTTAAGGGTGTTATAAGCTTCCTATGCTACAAGAAATATGCCTTACGTTCAGCATTTCCGAGGGCCTTTACCAAATATAAGGCAGAATGGCCCGATTCCTCTTTATTGCTTAAGTTGTTATTTTGCAAATTTTATCAAAATCTTACGAATGATTAGCGACCCAGGTCACATACTGTCCGGCAAAGAAATTGCGCTCATAGCGTGTGACGAGTAGTTTTCTTAGCAATCTTTATAGCGATATTGCCTTGAATGGAATGAAATTCCGCATAATGACTTTTAGGTAGACGCCATTTCACCCTCGACTCGTAGATGATGAAGGTAAAGGCAAACAGAAGGTCTCGCTCGTGAAGAATTTAGGTGTAGTCCTCCAAGATAATCGAAAGTTCGATGAGCATATCCGGTTGATATTTGGCAAAGCTTTTTGGACAAGTTTTTGACTAAAATTCCTGGACCAACCCTTATTCAAGGGCTAGTCAGCTCCACCAACTCTAATTTGTTGGTCGATCAAATAATATGTGAAAATAAAAGTTAAGTCAAATGAATGCAATTTCGTCTTGAACTGCTGGGATTCCAATCTAAGTAGCGGTCAGGAAGTCCGAAAAAAATGTCTACCGTGCCTCTTTCCGTTTAATTTGGGCTCTCTGACGTTGGAAATAAGGGCCCCTAACAGGGATGAGAAATTATTACAGACCATTTTCGACTACCTGGCAGAAAATGGCAGAAAATCATGCAAAAAAGGTGGAAGCAACTGGCAAAAAATAGAAAACTTTTAACACCTTTTTTTATTCTTGCAGAAGTTTTCAACTCGTTTTCACGTCTGACTGAGGCCTTGACATGTTGGGAAGGGAATTTTGTATTGATATGCGCGATAGCAATCAAGAAACATCACTAGAGTCTGATGGAGTCTTAATTTTGCCGCAACAATCAGCAATGGCAAAATTCGACTTTGAAGGAATTTCTGCCACTTTCTGCCACCATTTTCTGACAGGTGGTCAAAATGGTTTTTGATAATTTCCCATCTAAGATATATCCTTGTTGGCAAAAAAACACTTTGGAGGAATTTCTGCCACTTTCTGCCACCAGTTTCTGACAGGTGGTCAAAAATGGCTTTTAATAATTTCCGATCTAAGTTATGCAGGGATGAGAAATTATTAAAACCCATTTTCTACTACATGGCAGAAAATGGCAGAAATTGGTCCAAAATAAGTGGCAGAAAATAGAAACCTTTGTACCAATCAAAATAATCTCTTTCTAGTATTTACGATCAGTTCCGTTAATTATTAAGCCTACCTGTATGTAGTTTTGACACGTTGGGATGGGTATTTTGCATCGAATGTAAGATACAACCACTAAACGTCATTAGAGTGTGATCGAGTTTGAATTTTGCCACCACAATCGATTTAAGTCAGAGATGCCATTTCATCTAAACTTTTTGAAGTCAAAATGACAAAAAAAGTTATATTGTATTCAACAACTATTTTGATGACTTCAAAAAAAAAACTGTAATTGTTGTGGCTAGGCCTTGGATACTGAAGTGGTCTATGGATACCCTTATCAATTCAATCTAACCATCAAACAGAATAAATATCAATATTTGAGGAACATTTTGCATTTCAGCCAATGCCATACCAGTATGCTTTTTAGCAAAGGACACTTGAAAAACTTATCCAACCCATATGATCCTTCTTATCTTTGACTTCTTTTAGAATCAAGATCAGCCATTCTAAACACTGGCGGCTATTTTTGACCACCTTCCAACAATTTCTGGCATTTTTGCCACTTTCAGCCCTTTTCTGCCACTTTCAGTCATTTTCAGCCATTTTCAGCCACTTTGAGCAGAAAGTGGCAGAAATTCGATAAATTTCGATTTTTCTCATCGCTGAAGTTATGTCCTCGTTGGCAAAAATCCACTTTGGAGGAACTTCTGCCACTTTCTGTCACCATTTCTGCGAGATGGTCAAAAATGGATTTTAATGATTTCTCATCCTGGTGGTAGGGGCCGAAACATGGGGTCTTGGGTAAATATATACACCGAGAGCTGAGGGGTCAAATGCTCCAAAAACTGCGAAGTACCAACAGAAGCTAAACACCGGAGACTTGGGAGCAGTCTTCCCCCACCTCATTTCAAGTATATTTTGTCCAGTTGATAACATGTACACTTTAATTCTTAGTTCTTCCCACCAGTATGGATGGAGTCAGTCATGATCTTCATCAATAAATAGGGGCCCAGGGACATTCCAGACAAGCATCAGACCACCGCCCTGGAGGACCCCTGCTTGAAGATGATGTCCACCCACTTAGCTGTCCACTTCTCCGGATTGGCCAAGGCAAGGGATCTACTTCTCGAGTTCCAATTCGGTTTCCGGAAAGCCGCTCAACCACCACGGCCGCTACTTTCCTCTATGAAATTGTGCACTCAAACATCAGCAATAGGAGGAGAATTTATGGATGTTTTATTGATTTCTCCAAAGCATGTGACATGGTGGACCGAACGGGGTTATTTCTCGAACTCCAACTGTGGGGAGTTCCGCGCTCGATCTGTGTCCTGCTTTCCAAAATCTTTTCGGGACTCAGATGCTCCATTGGTTCTGGTGAGGACCTACCCCCTGTATTTTAATTCCGTTGACTTTCCGCAGGGGGATCCATTATCGCTAATTCTTTTCAATCTGTATGTATCCGACCTCCCCGAAGCCTATAACACAGGAATGAGAAATCATTATAAGCCATTTTTGACCAAATGGCAGAAAATGGTGGCAGAAAGTGGCAGAAATTCCTTCAAAGTGGAATTTTGCCAACGAGAATATAACATGGATGGGAAATTATTGTTTCGACGCTCTCACGTCACCAATGATATAAATGGACTGTATTTTAATCTTAGGTTTTTACTCTCTTTTTACACTTCTTTTTCTTGTTCAGTACCAATGCTTTTTTTCTCTTCTTGCTCTCTTCCCGTACTCTGTTTTTTATTGGATTTTCTCCCGCCTCCGCCCCCCCGTTTCGAGGATTTAACCTACGCCTCATGGACTCCTCCTCAATGAGGAGCGGCGGGGGGTTGAAAGGACCATTTCATTGGGATCCCTCTTTGTTCTAAGGCTTTTACACCGGCAATAAAATTTGTCCCGTTGTCTGAGTAGATAGTTTGGGGACGGTCTCTCAAGTTTTCAAAAATCCTCAACACCGACAAAAAATCTTCCTCGCTTACCACTTCTTACCACCTCCAGGTGGATCGTGCCCGTGGTAATACAGGTAAAGATCACTTCCCACCTCTTCTCAGTCCGATTTCGAGAACCTATTACTTGATATGGCCCGAACAAGTCCACGGAGGTACGGTTGAATAAGGGGATGGAATTGATATCCTTTCTTCTGGCAACTCGGCCATCATTTGAGAGATCGGCATCGCACTCCTCTTGCGGCAAAACAGACATCTCCTGCCGGCCTGTTTTATGGCCTCTCTGCCCCGTAGCACATGATAATTTTGTCGCAGAAGGGAAAGGGCGTTGTTATTTCCTCCGTGATTACTTCTTTCGTGTAAATGGTCCAACAGGAGGATTATCATCGGGTCCTTTGGTCTTAGAACAATGGGATGTCGCAGTTCGTAGGGTGCCGCTGCTTTGTCAATGGGTCTGCCTACCCGGATGAGTCCCACTGAGTCCAAATACAGGTTCAGTTGACGTAATTTTGAATTATTCTTCAATAGCAGGGTTTTTTTTTTGGTTTGGGTTTTCACGGGTTTTTCTAACCGCTACAGGGAATGTAATCCCCAGTACTATTAAAATGAAAGGGTATAATTCGTCTATTTATTACCTTTCAATTTTTATATGATATTTGGTCTACCAACGAATTTGAGTTGGCAGACCGAGCTAATCCTTGAATGTAGGGTTGATCTGGAATGCTATCTAAAAATTTGTCCAAGTCTGACTTGAAAGATGCTACCGGATCAACAAGGCCTACGTATTCCCTACGAATATCAGAGGGAAGCAAATTAAACAATGAAGGAGCCCGAGAAAGAAGAGATGTGGACTTCATTGTTCGAACTAGCCTGGATTCTCGAAGACTTGAAGGTGCTCTCAAAACGCACATTAAGCCTCTACGGTCACTAGAATTGACCCTAAACCCTGGGTTGGGACAAAGCTCATGGATACTTTTGAAAACGTACAATATCAGATACCTTTCGTACCTTCTCTGAGTACTGTACAATCCCAACCGTTCTAACCTTTCCCAATACGAGAGCTCTCTCATTCCTGTGATGTTCCTAGTGAAACATCTTTGGACTTGCTCGACCTTTTGCAAACCTGCTGAACTCATTGGAGCCCAAATGGGTGAGGCGTATTCAAGATGTGGCTGGACAATCGACTTGTACAGAGTTAGCATCGTGATGCTATCTCTGGACTTAAACGTGCGATATATCCAACCACACATTTGAAAAGCCTTACCCACCTTCAGCTGGATATGCTCATCGAACTTTCCATTATTTTGGAGGACTACACCTAGATCTTTCATAGATGAGACCTGCTCAATATCTTTACCTCCATTATCTACGAGTGGAGTATTTAAAGGAGTTGACCCAAATGTCATTGAGCGGAATTTCATTCCGTTCAGGGCCATATTACTCTCAGTTACCCAAGAGTAGATTCGATTTAAGTCCTTTGCAAGGCTACTGGAATCTTGGCCATTCCTACCAGAAACTAACTTTGTATCGTCAGCATAAGAAGAGAGACTGGCAGTGATACTAAGCTTTTGAAGCGGGGCAACGAATATTATAAACAAGAGGGGCCCTAAGATCGAACCCTGGGGAACACCTGACTTGACATCATGTATGTCACTAAGGGATCCCTCAACCTTAACCAATTGCTTCCTACCAGAAATGAAACTTTTTAACCAATTGAGAACCCTGCCTTGGATCCCAATTTCATGGAGCCTGTTAACTAAAAGCCCATGATCTACCTTGTCAAAGGCCTTGGCAAAGTCGAGATAAACTACATCAACTGATTCATGACTCTCTAGTCCCTCAATAACCCGCTCAATATGTTCAATCAGTTGGGTAACCGTGCTAAAATGTGCTCGGAACCCATGCTGGCTAGGAGGAAGGACTTCATGAATATCAAGAAATTCAACAAGTTTGAACTTCATGATCTTCTCAAACACCTTCGCAATATTCGAAGTGAGAGAAATCGGCCTGTAATTACTGGGGAGCGACTTATCTCCCCCTTTAAAAATTGGAACAACATGAGCTAACTTTAGTGAAGATGGAAACTTGCCCTGATCCAAGATGCAGCGCATCAAGTACGAGAAAACAGGAGCGAGAACCAGTGAGCATCTCATCAGAAACTGAGATGTCACACCATCAGGACCAGGAGAGCTGGAAAGCCTCAAGTCCCTTATGGCCTCTAAAGCATCTTGATCTGTGACTACAAGATCATCTAAACGCTCAGCTTGACTAACCATGTCAATCTCAACAGACTCATCTTCAGAGCAATGAGCTGTTGCTTCCGAACTCAGTGGGGTTGAAAACACACTAGAGAACTGATCTCCAAGCATGTTAGCCATAGTCTCTACATTGCTAATGGCTGCCCCATCAACCTCAAAAGGCCCAACAGAGTGTTTCATTTTTCTCTTAGAGTTCGCATAAGAGAAAAATGCCTTCGGATTCGACCTGACCTCCTGAACCACCTTACTCTCAGTTTGTAACTGGTCATATTCGATGGAGGCCTTAATCTTACCCTGAACTACGTCCAACTTTTTTTGGAGACTAGCCACAATTACTGGATTCGAAGTGCTCTTCAGCCTTTTTGCTAGTTTGCAACTCTTTTTGAACAAAGTCTTCCTATATTTTGGAATTTTTGTCCGTGTACCACCTTTCGGAACACATTCAGAGATTGCTAGACTGGAGCAAACTTCCTTAAAAACTGAAACTAACTTATCAATGGCTGCATCTATGGACGATTCCTGTTTCAGAATTGAAATCAGGTCAAGTTCTTCTAATCTTTCTATAATCAACGGCCAATGTTCATCTTTGAACTTGAACTTAGCCAAACCGACCTTTTTGGCCGGTTTTACTCTAGAGCACGCCGGCTTTTGAGTAATGGTCGACCCTATCTCAAGAACATGATGATCTGACAGATTAGTAGGTGTCACATGGACATACTGGATCAGATCAGGGTCATTGGAAAAGACCAAGTCGAGAACACTATTTTCTCTAGTGGCTACACCAACGTGCTGGGAGAAATTGCGCAAGATCGCAAATTCTTCCACCTTTTCGAACGACTGAGATGTCGATTTCGAAATGGGAATATAACCATCAGGACTAACCTCCCACTCTACAACGCTAGCCGGAAAATTAAAATCCCCTACAAAGAAAACTTTCGAGCAAACTGCCAGATCCAACTCATTTCCAGAGCTGAATTGGAGAGCTGACAAGAACGAGCTTACTGAACTTACTGAAGAGGGGGTCTATACATTGTTACAATAGACAGATCAAGCCTTTGGATATGACAAACTAAGACCTCTACTTCTCCATTCGACATTTGTACATGACTAATGTGCAAATCATTCCTAACATATAGGCATACGCCCCCATGTGGGAATATGGGATTATCAGGGCGTATCCTATCACAACGAACTAAGTTGAAACCAACTATGGTTAGTTCTTCATCTAAGACCCCTGGCCGAAGCCAGGTTTCTGTTATAGAGATGAATGCAATCAAGGAATCAAGAACATACGTAAACTAGGAAAACAGCACAAAAACACAGAAATAAACTCAACAAAACAATAAATTCTAACTCAATAGGACCAATACAATCAAACTAAAGAACTACACATAACGATTTGGAACTAGAAAAACTACACTACAAATCAGAAAGAAACTGCTAAAGCTAGATATAAACATAAATGAACAATAAACTTATTAGGTTTTAAAGTAATTACGTCTTACCAAAGAGCCGTGAAAAACCAAACCTAATTGAGTGAATGAATGGCAATTCCCATTCATTCACCCACACACAAACACTACGAACACTACACGTGCACAGCAATCAAGGAGCAACAGAGGAAGTCACACCTTGGTTCGAAATTCCTGGGAGATAAGAACGAGAGCAAACTAAATGCATCTGTTCTCAGCGAGCTCCAAAACTTGCAAATATTGAAGATCCTCGGGAAACACGGTTTTGGCTCTGGCCTATCAATGCCATCTTTTCATCTTCTTCAGGGTCTTCGCTTTCTTCTCTCATCTTTTGCTTTGCTTCTTCCCACGATTTTATTCTGTCAAACCATTCTCTTCCTCAACCACAACGACCTTGAAAGTATTGAATTCGTTCTTAATTTCTTTCTTATTCTTCTGCACTGTCTTCATTTCGGGCCAATTTATCTCTTACTTCATAAGAAATTCAGGGCCGTCCAGCCACAAGTCGGGCATTGGTTGAGCTCAACATCTGGATTTCTCCCACCCGGTTACTCACAAACGGTTTATAATACGACGCCGTTGCTTGAATCCATCCCAAAACTGCAGTGGAATCCGTTCACAATACTCTTCTGTTGATGGGTTGGCGAAACGTTCTTTCCTAAAATCCAACCATTCTTGCCCCCAGGACAGCCCATTGAGCTCCAGTTTCGCAATCGAAATGGGTTTGACAGGAGCCACTCTTGTTATGGACATAACCAGCCGAATCTTGATTCCCCAGTCTGCATCTCATTTCGAACGTAACCAAACGCCTCAAAAGCCTCAATGCTAGCGTCGCAGAAAACATGCAGTTGCGTTGACACAACCCCAATGGTGAAAATGCATCTCAGGATCATTGTGTCCGACAATCGGCTTGCAGTTTCGACCCACTCTCTCCAGACTTCGACATCTTTCAAATCTAATTTTTCGTCCCATTCCTTAGCCATCTTTGATAACCCTTGCATCATGATTTTTTCCCTTCACGATGAATGGGGCAGCCAACCCGATCGGATCAAAGACCCCGGTGAGCTTTCTCAACAAGCCTTGACGGGTGAACGCAATAGTTTCCACTTTGAAGTTCTTTAGAGCAAACCCGAGGGAATCTTCCCGTAGATTCCATGTCAGTCCAAGGACTTGCCCTTTCTTGGAGGTTAAATCCATCACTTGAGAAGGATTCTGATCTTGGGCTCCAATTTTCCTTCCACCCTCTGGGCCCTCAATCTCCATTACAAATCACTCAGAGTTGGAAAGCCAACGTCTCAATGAAAATTTCCGTTCTTTAACACTTGGATAAGCTTTTTACTCTGAGCAATGGCCTCCTCCTCAATGGCAAAACTGTCAAGATAATCATCCATGTAGAAGCGCGATCTCAGAAATCCTGGGCGGTTCTTGATAAAGTATGGATGGCTTGGCACGGTGAAGGAGAATCGCTAGATACTACACGGTACATCTCGTACAGTTTGGACTCCCTGTTCTCATCCTCCCACAGAAATCGGTGATATCTTGCACCGTCCTTGTTCATGCAGATCCGACCATACATCGCTTCGATATTCGCCGTCAACCCCACTGGATATTTTCGGAAGCCGACAAGCAGGGGCAAAAGTTCACGTTGCAGAGCTGGGCCTGTGTAGAGACAGTCGGTAAGGGACAGTCCATGAAATTTGGCGGCTGAGTCAAATACGACTCGTATCTTCCTTGAATCTGCATTTTTGTATACCCCATGATGGGGCAACCATCTTTGGTCTGAATGTTCCCATTCTTCTTTTGACGTGACTTCATAGGTATATCCTTTTTCCAGATAAACATTAATAGCTTTCTTGTAATCCTTTTCAAAGTCCGACTTGCTATACATCTTCCTTTTCAACGACTCAAAGCACTTCTTCACAGCCAAGGGATCATTCTTCAGCTTAAATCCAGACAGAATTCCTTCTTCAATGAGCTTCATCCCATAGGCTTCTTCTTGGCTCCATATAGGCTTCTCTTCTCGAATAATCTCACAGCCGAACCTTTCTGAATTGAAAAAGTCGCGTACCAGACCTTCCAAGTCGTCATCCCCACTTTGACACCAATTCAAGGATGGCACCTGAAACCCAAGTTCGTCTTTACGTGGCGGTCGGGCTCACCCGCTCTTGGGACTAGTGATGGACCACCTCGTGAAATAACCACGTGTGGTGTCTCTTCCCTCAACTGTCTTGACGACAAACCATCTTGATCTTCCTTGGGCATAAAAATGCTCGGTGTCCCTCCTCCAAACAAATGAAGCACATTCCATGTTCCCGTGCGAACTCCCCACGACGTTGCGGGCTGGCATCTTTGAATCGGGGACAATTCTTCATCTTGTGGAGTGCGTGGCATATTTTGCAGCCAGGTCCAAGCTCGGTTTCCAGTTTATTCCACGATCCTCTTAGTCTGGTCCCTGACGGTTTGAGTCTCCGTTCGACCACTTGGCTGTGTTCACGTTCCGAATCAGCTTGATTCATGACCCAATCACCAAAGTGATGGATTCGTTGTTCATCGGGGAAAGTCTCGGCAAAATCTCTCCATCTTAGGAACTGAAATCGATCCAGCTTGAGCTCCACATCTTGCAACATCGTCTGAAGTAACCCATCGCTTGGCAGCAGTAAGCCTAGCGCCACTTGAAGATGACCTTGTAATTGGCCCGCAAAATTCGCAAAGCTTTCCGAATGATTGGGCGGCACTGAAGGACGAATGGCTTGAATGTGAGCCTTTCGGATGAATTTTTTCGTTCCCATATCGCCGGTAAATGACGACCAGCGCCTGAAGATAATGTTCCTCAGTGTTGCTAAAACACTCCATCACCTTCTGACAAGCGGTCCAAGGCTAGCTCGAAGCAACCTCATCTTTTCTGCGGCTGATTTGTTTGAGCAGTGAACAAGAGAATGAAACATAGTACTTCAATTTGTAAAATCCAACGGCTTCCCGTTATAAACCATCATTTCTGTCTTCTGGGAGCTCTGAGCGCCTTTTCCACCGGTTCCAGAGGCTGGGTGAGACATCCATGAGGTCTTGAGATCTGAGTCCGTATTCAGATTTTCCGCTTGTCTCTCGAACCTGAAATCCTCTTTTCGTTCCCCCAATTTAAGTTGTTCTAATTTGTACTTCAATTCTTCCGTCTTGCCTCTGGTGGCGTTCAAATCTTGAACAACCTTTTCAGTGTGAGCTTGACTCCTTTTGATCTGTAATCAAAATCTGAAGTAATCTTCTATGCTTTGCAACTCATCCTCAGCCACATCGGATATTCTGAAGGGTTTGATGAGGTCTTCTAGCTCCTCAAGCGTCTTCTGATGCTAGAGGACCTTCTTCTTGAAGCGAATCTTGGTTCTTGAGATGAGTTCGGCCGATCCCATCATTTCTTGGATCACTTTGATCTGGGCGGTGATCCGCCTCTTGACAGTAGCCATTCTTTTGCCTAGATCGCTTAGGTCTGGATTCTGTGGGTCTTTGGCTTCTTCCTCAGTCCAAAGGGTCACCTCTCCGTCCTGGGGTTCCGTCATCTTTCCTGAAGGGGTGAGGTCTGTTTCACTTTTTTAAGTGATTGCTGATTCTTGGTTCAACGCTCTCACGTCACCAATGATATAAATGGACTGTATTTTAATCTTAGATTTTTATTCTTAACCCTTCTTTTTCAGTACCCATGCTTTTTTCTCTTCTTGCTCTCTTCCCCTACTCTCTGGTTTTTTACTGTATTTTTTCCCGCCTACCTCCATGAGAAGGGATGTTTCAAACAATGATGAAGCTATTTTCACACATTTATGTGCATGAGATCATTGAGGCACAAGGTATGCCTCAATTTTCAAATGCACAAAGGCCCATCTCAGGGGCTTTAGGAGGAAGAGACAGAAGTTGTCTCAACCTCATTGTCAAGTCTCTCAACAGACTTACCCCACCCTTCTCCTCTCTCCTTCCCTCCCCTTGTTCCCCTCCCTCTCGTCCAACCTCATTCACCCGCAATACCTTTAACCTCTCTTCTGCCCAGACTATGTAACCCTAATCCCCTCTCTGGTCGTCATGAGCCCAACGAATCTTTCAGATCATATGCGCAGGTGGCGGTCAGAGCTCCTTCTCCCCCTCTTTTACCCTCTCCTCAAAGGTTTTCTCATGCTCCGCCTAAGACGAGTTTTGTCCAAAAGCAGGATTTTTTAAGGCTAGAAGGCCTAGTCAAGGATTTGATTGCACTAGTCCATCGAAGGACAATAAGGCCGTAAAAGGGTTTTATCTGAATGTGCATTGTCTTATTTCCAAAAAGAATAGCACAAAGATCAAGGTTCTTGAAGAACTAACTTTAGATAGGCAGGTCTCGTTCATTTCCATGACAGAAGCTTGCCTTAGACCAGGGGTCTTAGATGAAGAGCCAGCCATGGTCGGTTTCAATTTAGTTTGATGTGGTAGAGTATGCCCTGACAGTCCGATTTTTCCGCATGTGGGTGGAAAATAACCTGCATATTAGTCATGCAAAAATGTCGAATGGAGAAGTAGAGGTCTTACTTTGTCTTCTCCAAGGCCTTGATCCGTCCATTGTAACAATATATGGCCCCCGCCCTCTTCTTCAGTAAGCTCGTTCTTGTGAGTTCTCAAATGTATAGGAAATGAGTTGGACCTGTCAGTTTGCTCAAAAGTTTGCTTTTTTGGGGACTTCAACTTTCTGGCTTTTTCTCCCACAGCGTTGTGAGTGGGAGGCTGGTCCAGATGGGTATGGTAATGGTCACCCTATGACGATGACGATAATCAAAACAAATTTAGCCACACTTGGAATCAAGCAACGCAAAATTAATTGGTGGTGTACCAAGTAATTGAAAGGGCCCCAGCTTTTCGTGAGTCCTTTGTTATTTTTATGACTACTATTTCTTATATTCATGTTATTTAAATAGGAAACCGTCATTTGCTTTGATCACTGTATTGTTATTGCGGATTAGAGCGACGCTTTTAGACGTTGGGGGACTTTTACAGGTACATTACCATTTCGAAATCGACATCTCAGTCGTTCGAAAAGTTGGAAGAGTTTACGATCTTGAGCAATTTCTTCCAGCATGTTGATGCAGCCACCGGAGCGAATAGTCCTTTTCATTGAGGGACACAGCGCCATCTGCTTCATCTAGGTGCGGACAAACAAACGTAGAAACTAGGGCTCTCTAATTGAAGAGTACGAGCATGAAAAGCGAACCAGACGGGCGCAGCCTCCAAGATCCAAGAAGCCAAATTGTATAACAATGGAAAATAATCGGAACCAGTTTTAGGTGACAATGCGTGCTCTAATCTTGTCGACGACTTTTTTCAAAAGGAGAGGCAATGTCATGTAGATTCTTGCCCTGGTGTTTTTTTCTTGCTTTTTTGTTTGAATTTGGAGCAATTCAAGAAGTATATTCAGATATCAATGGAAAGTCCAAGTGAATCACCCAACTTGAAAAAAGAATTTCAAGTGAGGCCATTTTGGATTGGTCAAGATTGGCCTGATTTGTTCAAGTGAATGTAAATACTTAACACTGAGTTTTTGAGAAAATTGCCCAAATCATGGTTTAGGTGTATTTGATATTATTGAATGTGGTAGTTACTTTTATCTTACGTCAAAGCCAAGCTGAAGTCTTCTCTGGCAACCCTTTTTGTCCGACAACGAAACTGACATCCATTAATAAATGCCGGTTGAAGTTAGGTAATTTATTTCCATTGATATCTGAGTATACTTTGTTGAATTGTGAGCTATTCAGAGCTCACGGACCAACCCTCTGGTCGTTTACACTTCCCAAGTAGTTTCTTTGAAGTTTATTTTTGTTCTCAATGAAGCATTTAGTGTTTCAAAATCCTGGGAAAAAAGGGTCGGAGGAGTGCAAGAACTAGTGAAAAAAGATTTTGTGTTAGAAGAAAGTAATGATTGCAATTAAAATGATATTAATTATCAGCAATGATTTCAATCGACAACAATATATTGCATTTGCTGTCCCATTGTGGATTTGAATTGAACCAACCAGACGAGTTGAGTGGGCCTTGGATTGGGGTAAAGAATGATCCAATACAAATTACCGTGTAAGAGGGTGCGAACCTGATTCACTATCAATTCGAGTAAAAAAAAATACCATTCATGTGATGTTAGATAGTGCAGACGAGTCATTACTGTGGCAAGCATGTGCTCGCTCATAAGTGTTGTCTGTGATCAGCACAAGTTTCCCTCTTCTCTGAAGCTAGCTCATGTTGCTCCAATTTTCAAAGGGGGAGACAAGTTGCTCCCCAGTAACTATAGGCCAATTTCTCTCACTTCGAAAATTGCGAAGGTATTTGAGAAGATTTTGAGGTACAAATTTGTTGAATTTCTTGAAGTCAATGAAGTACTCCTAGCCAGCATAGGTTCAGAGCACATTTTAGCACGGTTACCCATCTGATTGATAATATAGAACAGATTACTGATGAACTAGAGAGACATGAGTCAGTTGATGTGGTCCATCTTGATTTTGCTAAGGCCCTGAACAAGGTAGATCATGGTCTTTTAGCCAACTCAATTGGTTAAAAAGTTTCATTTGTAGTAGAAAGCAATTGGTTAAGGTTGAGAGATCACTTAGTGACATACATTATGTCAAGTCAGGTGTTCCTCAGGGCTCAATTTTGGGTCCTCTCCATCACCATCATCATCCTCTTCATCATCTTCATTGCTCTGCCTCTGAAGCTTGGTAATAGTAAAGTCAGTTTCTTTTCCTATGCTGAAGATGGAAAATGGGTAGTTGGTAGGAATGGTCTGAATTCTGGTTGTCCAGTAGAGGTCCTAGACCAAATTTACGCTTGGGTAGTTGCAAGCATCATGTTACTGAATGGAATGAAATTCTGCTCAAAGACCTTTGGGTTAATGCCATTAACCCAGGAGCTCCTAGGTCAACATTTTTGTCACTATGCTTCTCATGCGAATCAGCTATTTAGCTTGAAGGACCTCAGTTAGGGTTCCCAACTCAAGCAAAAAAAGGTACTGCCAAACAATTAAAGATCAAGAACGAGTCTTGAGGTAATCCTTTGTTCGAGTCCTAGAAAGCCAGGGTCAGGTTTTGACACTTGGTTAAGCATTTTTGATTTTTACTTCTGTACCCTCTTTTGTTAAAGATGGGAGCCCTAGTCAAGGTCCTTTAAGCTAAAAAGCTGCCTTTGTGGTTCAATTCAGTGGAGTTGAAGAGTTATTAAACACTCCACTATCAGATGATGAAGGTAAGGGCATTCACCAGACCTCATCCATGAAGGATTGAGGTGTAGTTCTCCAAGATAATGGAAAGTTTGACGAGCATATCCAGTTGGAAGTTGGTAAAACTTTTCAGACATGTGGTTGGATATATCGCATGTTAAAGTCCAGAGATAGTATTGCCAAATCTGGAATATGCCTTGGCCCTTTGGGCTCCAATCAGTTCAGCAGGGTTCCAAAAGCTTGAGCAGGCCCAAAGATGTTTTACAAGCATTTAGGATGTGAGGGAGCTCCCACCATAAGCGCCACATTTTATGAAGAACATTTTTGATGCCTTGAGAGAAAACTTAAAATCTCTGCCTTTTCACAAGGAACAGAATTTCTTACATGTGGTCTCAAAATGGTCTAATGGGGAATGATCTTTAAAGGTTAGGTGATTCCATTTTTTTACCTACTGCTGGGAGATAAAATAGTGTCACAGGGCCATTTGTGCAACGGAAAAGCCAAACTCACTCTCATAATCAGTTCGTTGTACTTGATGCTCATAACTTTTTCAGGCAAGTAATAAATATTTTTTGGATGAAGAGTGTGCCAAATACCTTATTTTTTCATTCAACAATTATATTTATGGTTAAGGCCATGGTAGTGCTTAGAAAGGAAAAAAGATGTAAGGGCTCAAGCTAGTCCAAGCCGCTTAAGAGTGGCTGACCCTCCCTGTGACACTATTTCATCTCCCGAAGGTAAGAAAAAAAGGAATCACCTAACCTTTCAAGATCATATCTCATTGGCAAGGGTTAAATAATACTTTTCCTTTCAGCAGCTCCTCTATCCTGGAAACAGTGAAGCCATTTATTACGTCAGATTAGTTTAGAAATATCTCTTGGAAAAATTTGCACTTACAAAAGCATCTGTTAGTGTCCAGTTGTGGAGAAATGGCTTAATCATGGTTGGTTTGCACCCAGTTTTGCCAGTAATTGGTGCTTACAAAATACGGTTTTGAGCTAATTATGGGGGCCCTGAAATCAGTTGTATGGAAATCAAACTGTTTCGATGCTTTTCGAGCTGGAATGGAGTATAAAGAATCAAGATCGAAGCTTGCAAGCTGATCAGCTTGCGTCACATCAGTAGTAGAATTTGGCAGAAATTACTTCAAAGTCGATTTTCGCCATCGCTGGAGGCAGCAAAGAAACGATTGAAAGAGTACGAGGCTGCGTGAATACTATATTTCCCTTCCGTAACGCAGGCCCCCCTTTTTTGGTTTTGTTTCCAAGCATTAGGGGCCGGCTACTGTTGAAACAAAGGTGGCGACAACAAAAGTATGATCGCAATATTTCTTTTTTTTCACATCAAAGAATATTCAGTGATGCCATTTTTCAACAAGTCTTTGCTACCTTGAAGAGGCAATTGTTGATCTATATTTTCAACTTAACTTATTTCTTTGTGTTTATATATTTGTTTGTTTGGAGTCAGATGACTGCTCTCTTGCTTGGCCTGATATCTGTTGATGGGTGTCCCAATTAAGAGATATTCCCACTATGTTAAAATCCAATTGATTCTCAATCTACTACCAATGTGGCATATTAAAGAGATATTTTTGAACAAAAACATCAACTATAATTGTGACCTTAGAAATAAGAGTGTGTCCAAAATTTAAATTTTCTGTTTTGCCTTTTTGCAGTTGTAGTCAAATAACCACAGTAAAATGACATAAGACTGCATAGGCCCAATTGGAAAATAGGTTTGCTATTGTGCATATGTATTCAAAGAGTGCTTTTGAGACATAAGTAATAGATAAGATATTTCCAAGGCCTAACTGCCTTGTTCATTCCTCTATGGAAGATGCCATTTTTCAAGAACGAGGTCAATTTCCCCTTCACAAGTGATCACATAAGCAATCAGCTGACGTCATTCTATGAAGCAAATTGAAAACAATATGCCCAGCCCTGTTAAGGCATTTAATTTTGTCCTTCATTCAATTGAACGGCTAGTTGAAGCAAATGGTATTCTGTGATATTGAGCCAAAATAGTCGTACATTGACCAAACTACACCTATCATGACATTTTGTTGAGTTTTGTAACATTACTCACGCCAAATCACGTGATTATTGAAATTTCGATTTTCTGATGGCGTAGATGTTAATCTTAGTTCTCCCTCCACAAAATGTCCAGAATCAGGGCACCATGCTACATTTTTCATCAATTTCCTTCACTCCACTTGCCCAATAGCAAAAGGCCTTCTTTTACAGATAAAGAATTGGATTACGTTTGGTGTCTAAAATCAAATTTACAAGCAGACTAAGAACCCCTTCTAATAATTCACAAGACATTTTTTCCCACATAAGGAGACAATAGCTCTTCATTTTGACTGTTGAGGCTACTTTGACAGTATATAAATAGTATTTTACCTTTTTTATGACAAAGTTTGAGTAAACGAAATACGCGAATAAACATTTGGCGACGAAAAGAGTAATTCTGGAAAAAAAAGGAATGGACTTTTTCCTTTAAAGTTCCTGTCCCTAATCATCACTATCAGCAGCAACATCAGCATCCTCATCGTTGTGGCCACCCTCATCAATATCTTGGCTCTCTGTCGTTCATTCCGTTCATTTCCTTTAGTGGCAAGCAAGATTGGTGAATCCGAGAGTAGTCCGGAGGGTACCCCGCCCGATTCCCGATGTTTCTAAATCTACTTTTGCTCTCTAGATGGTTCCAGTGGTTGCGATAGAACCTGGAAGTCTGCTTCCTTTCTTTCTTTCTTTCTGACCTGCTTGCTTGATTGCTCGATTGATTAAGTGTTGAGGCATCGGGGACGTCGCCAAAAACCGTGAAGTAGGCTCTTGATCCTGCTGAGACAGTGTCTGCCATGGTTCTTCCACCGCGTGGATGCTTGTGTTGGGGGATGGACCGCCCAATTGAATTGGATCGCCGTTTTGACTTGACTGAGGGGAAAGGTGTAAGCCAATGAGAACCACCAACCTCAGGTAGTCTAGACTTCTGCCCTCCCAAACCCCATTGAATCCAGAGGACCCCGAAGCCTGTCTGGCTAACGTTTTGGACTTCAGTTAGGCGAAATCAACGTGAATGCTAGTCCAGTGCTCGGGCCTTTCTATCTCATTGAGTTGGTGCGGCTGAGAAGGGAGGTGCATCAAAAGGGGCCGGCCGACGCTCGTCTGCTTCCCCAATTTTTTTGTGTCACCCCTCTCAGTAGGTGTGTGTGGTGTCTTCATGAGACTGGTGGGTGAGTGAGTGACTTAATCGATCCTAAATTCCTTTTAACGTGAATGCTGACCAATGGGTTGGACCATTGGTTGAATAAATGACGGATGGATGGATAGATGGATAGATGGATGGATGGAAAATAATACTCAAGTTACTGACTGGACTGATGCTCATGTCAGATTAGTTTGACTTAGTGTTGCAATGAAAATGCCAAGTGACCTTTATTCTCATGGGTTTCGCATTGGACGAATCTTAAAATCATCTAATTCGTCGATCTAATAGTCTACTGCCTGCCCATCAGTTCGATAATTTCGAAATACTGCAGTTCGATGTGTTATCGTGGACAATGCCTCTCCATTTAGATCAATTGTTAGGCGATGCCCGTCGCTTATCGACCCGCTTGCGTGAGCATGATTCAGCTGCGGATGCGATTTTGGGCTCGGCACAAGCCACACTCAAGGACGTCGAAGCCATGAAACAATATCAAGAAGAATTGGAGCAACTCAATGCCATTGCGCATCACCGGCCTCGGGCGCAGTTGGTGTTAGGTGAGTGATTCTTCTGTAAGTGAATAATGAGCTGTTTTGCAAAAGCGATTGATCGTGTTTATATCTTAAATCTAGGAATTCAACAAGAAAATCGCCATATCCGCCAACTCCAGCACGAGAACAAGGAGCTCCGGGCCACTCTGGAGGAGCATCAAAATGCTATCGAACTCATCATGTCAAAGTATAGGCAACAAATGAATATTTTGGTTCACTCAACCAAACTGGATAAGAATGTCATCAATCAAAAAAAGGCCCAGGTGAGGCATTCAGCTCACATTTCTGATGAACTCTCGACGACTCTGCGTGATTTTTTCCCATAGCTGCTCCAAGACAAAACGGACCAAATTTTTGAGATGGCTTCTATTATGCAAAATTCACTAAAGTTGGATGAGGAAAACGAAGTCCAAGATCAAGAAATTCGGACTCGTTTACTGACGGAAAACAGGGTGAATTTTAAAACGCAACAAATATCTCCTGAAATGTTTTATTTTCAATAAATAAAAACGCTTTTAATTTAGGGACTTCGCGAACTCCTAGAGATTTCGCGACGCAATGGATCTGTAACAACCTCCAAGAGTCGTCCCAAATATATTTCACAAGAATGCCAAACTGAGGATAACCCTACGTTAGCTTTGATTCTGTCCACTCAAAGCCAATCTGGCCAGGAGCTAGTAAGTGCGGACAAAAAGTCCTCAATAAATGCTCGTCTCAGTAGTGGTGTCAGCAAAACGCAGAGTAAGCCTCCCTCGTCGGAAGTCTCTCCGCCTTCTCCAAACTTTTTCAACGGGGGAAGCAGTAATCTATTGAGTAATCACAACCCAAATTCAAATGATAGTCCAAACCAAGTGACGGGAGATCAAACAAATCCCACTTCGTCTCATCATTCTTCGGACGAGGATCTGGTCTCATCGGATGAAGAAGTGATATTCAACACAATTAAGCGGAATCCAGCCAAAATTCGAGAACTGGTAGTGGATCCAAATCAAATGAATCATGAGGCTGCTACATCTAATGGGAGTGGAAATACCCCATTCTTAAGGCCATTTGAAAATGAAAAGACCGTCGACGAAGAGAAAAGTTCGATTTGTGACAATACAGTGCAATCGATCCGAAGTCTCGAGGCCCCCAAGGAGACTAAAGCGACAATGAAACGGAATCAGAATTAACTTCTGGCTAGAATCGAGGCCAGTATCATTGCAAGTAAGCACTTCGAGTTTTGGCGGAATCCAAGCATCAATTTCATTTGAAAAATATTTATTGGCAGGATTTTGTTCCTCCAATGGCTTTCATATTAATACATGACGGCCCAATATTCAACCATCACTCTCTATGCTTCAGGAAGTAACATTTTTGAATTCGAAAATAAATTTGATTTGCTTGTTGGAGTGGGGCAATGAATGCCTGAACTTGATTTTATGTGGCCAATGTACTTGACCTGGGATAGGGCCAGAATGCTTTTCTTTTTGTTGATTGTAACACCATTCTGGTGCAAAACGGAAAAGACGTGCTTGAGATGCTTGTAGTGTGTGTCCTTATTGACACATTGAAGTAGCAGCTGCACGATGAAAAGCAGCACAAATTTTGGGAGGTCATTGGGGCACTTTTCAAAACAGTAGAGGTACTAAAAATCCAAGATATAAATCTCAATATTGGACAAAAACAGTTTCTAAGGTTTCACAGTTTCAAAGGTTTCAAAAAGTTTTTTTGCAAAAATACGAAATTTTAAAAACAAAAAAATCAGCCGCAAAACGGCCTTTTTCTTCCAAAATTAGTTTTTATGCATGTTAATGAGTGAAAGTTAGACAGTTTATAAAAATACCTACCTACATGAACCATTCCTTTAATGGATAAAAGAACTGAACCTTCAATTTCATCCCTCAGCAAAGAGATATGAAGCCTCAAAAATAGGAGTGATCTCTCAAAATTTGAAGATGAAGTCATTTTCCTTTCCCGCTTAATGAGTCAATAGGGAGAGTACACAATGACATCGTCGATGTAAACCCAGGTGTAGGGGATGCCGCAAAAAATACCATCCATGAACCGTTGGAAATCCTGTGCTGCGTTTTTAAGGCCAAAAGGTAGCCGGAAAAACTCAAACAGATCAAACGGTGTGGTAACAGCAGTTTTGGGGATATCATCCTCATGGATGGGGATGTGGTTGTACCCCCAAACAAGGTCAAGCATTGCGAACACTGCAGAACCGACAAGACACTGATTAAGGTCATGCATGTGGGGTAGGAGGTATCTGTCATCTTCAGTGATCTCGTTGAGACCTTGGTAGTCAGCACAAGCTCGCCACTCATTGGGACCTTTGGGGACCAAGCGGAGTGGTGAGGCCCAAGGCGAGGCTGATGGACGGCAGATGCCAAGCTCTGTCATCTCGGCAAAGGACTTCTTGGCGGCCTTGAGTTTGATGTCCACCAGGCAACATGGCTTGGAGTGGAGAGGTGGTCCACGTGTGACAATGTGGTGTCTGACTGTGTGCTTAATATCATCGGTTGGGTGAAAATGCGGCGTGCAAATGCCTGGAGATGAGTCAAACAAGGCCTCAAAACGAGTGGCCCAGATGTGGTTGAGGCCAACATTGGGGACAAGGGTGTTGCCTGCAGGTATGGATGTTCCTTGGTCGATTAACACCAACCTCCTGCCATTGAGGTTGATGGACAGTCGGTGATCGTGGAAGAATTCAGTCGAATCACGTCGGGGTCACCAATTTGTGGGATGCAAGGACGAAGCTAGGTGGCTGAGGTCGGAGGTCACGAATGAATCAGGTTGACAATTGTGAGGAGAATGGCAAATGAGACACCGAGCGATTAAGTTAGAGACGCGTTAACAACAAAACCTTGCTCCTCTTCAGAAGCGCCTTTGGCTGAACGTGAACTTACAAATTCAGTTGCTTGGATCAGTTCAAGAATGTAAGGTAAATGGCATAACATAATAACAAAGCCATTCACACGCACTTGGCTTGACAGCTATGGATTTTTGGGTAGTTTTGGACAATATTTTCCCGCAAAGTTAAAAATAAATTTCCGCAACGAAAAGACGTATCAAGCTGAATCGATTTAGAAGAATGTGAAGGCATATTCTATTGAAAAAGTGAATATTTTACCCAGTCGCCATCGCAATTGAAAATAAGAGCTCACGAAATTACGTGGGGTATCTCTTGTTTCCCCCCAAAAAGAGGGAAAATGGTTTTTCTGATTGAGTTGCTGACTAAACGACAACGTTTAAACGTTTAAAAGTGATCGTCAGTGTTCATGCTTAAAATTCGAATTGTCTTGGTGCTAAAATTGGATCCAACTTGTTGGATAGTGAATCCGTTCAACGTCAAATAAAGTCAAAATTATAAAACACATTTCGAGGAATAAATGAACTGAAATTCCTCTTCCTAACATTCAGGACTAGTTTGTTTACATTGAGGCATATCAATGCTTTTGCTAATGCTTGATTGATTTTGGTTTCAGTTTATTAAGATCGTTCGCCTTGGCCGTACAGCAGTACATTGAGGCATATCAATGCTTTTGCTAATGCTTGATTGATTTTGGTTTCAGTTTATTAAGATCGTTATAAAAATACTGGAGCGTAGTATCGTCAGCAAGCATTTTATCTCCATTGCTCTTGAAAGATCATTAATGAATATTGGATATGATAAAGGGCCAAAAATACTGCCCTGTGACACTCCACAAGATAAGGTCAGAAAATCGGACGCATTATTTTTCATTTCTAATTGTTGTTGTCTATTACTCAAGTCATTACTCATCCACCTTAAAGCATTCTGACGACACCCATATTTGTCATTTTTTTTTCACAGGATATCGCGGTTAACTCTGTCTAAGGCCTTTTGAAGGTCCAAAATTATTCCAACCGAGTTCATTGATATATTGTTCATGAAAATTATGAATGGTATGCGTCGTGGAATAATTCAGCAAGAAGCCAAACTATTCATCCACGTGCGAAAGGATGAAACATTTGCTTGTACACAATTTTTTCCAATTCTTAAGTAATGGAAGTTGGATACATTTGATTTGTCGCCACCTTCGTGAAGTGGGAGCACTTTGGCGGTCTTCCACTCAATTGGTATGGCACCAGTTATTAACGGCAGGCTGATCAAACGACAAAGAACTTCAGCAATTCCATATGTTATATCTTTTACAACTCTATCTGAGATTTCATCAAATCGTCGACTTTGCTTATTGGGCAAATGGGGCATGTATTATCAACATCTATAACATCGTCACGACTCATGATCTTAAAATAATATCTATGTTTATTAGATACATGCTTCAACACATCATCTTTTACACTAGTATCCCAAGATATATCGTCACCCAAAAATTTCCTTATTGTAGAAAAGGGTTCATTAAAATCAGTAACAATATCTTGCTTGTCATGCTTTTTACTTTTAACTCATGTGGTCGCCGTTTGTTGGTAATTCATATCCTAAGAGTCTTTTCGTGCCTTTCCACAGTTGATAGGAATTCTTATTCTGTATTCAAAATATGTGTTTCAGTAGTTGACTTAAACAATTTCAACAATTTACAGTACGATTTTGAGTAGATTGAGAAAATTGCACGTTTCTCCTTAGGTGGATTCTTTAATAACTTTCACACAATTGGTGCTTTCATGCTCGGGAAAGCCTGACGACATCCAAGAATTGCGTATGCTTATTTTTATTTTTTTTCAATTGTAATTCGCGTTCAAGCCTGCCTTTTACTTGTTTGATTGTATATGTATCTTGTTAAGGTCATCGGTCACCTCGACGTCCTTTTTCTTCGTCCGTTGTCGCCACCCAATTTCTTCCCTCCGATGCTTCCCTCCCAATTGTGAGCGAACTTCTTGCGAGTCAGAAAAAGGGTGGCGACAACGGACGAAGAAAAAGGACGTCGAGGTGACCGATGACCTTATAACTCTAACATGGCATTTTCTCTCGACATCGTTGATGGCTTATAATAACAACTGTAATAATCTCACTCAAATAATATGAATTATTTGCCTGCCAGCCAAATCTGTTCATTTCAATATTCAAGTTGTAAAATCAAATGACATTCATGATCGTCTGTGGCTCGTGCTACTTCAAGGGTCAAAACTTAACTATATGTGCTCTCAAGTTCGCATCATCAATTTCTGTAGCTTTCACCACCTACTGTTCAAAGGGCCTGTTCCCTGAAAAGGGGGTCGTGAAAAATTACAAATTGGGCATCATTTCGAAAGAAATTGGCATTCAATTCCATTCTGTGCGATACTTGCCTCTGGATTGAGCTTGACTCATTGATGGCGGAACAACAACACCATCAGAAAAGCCCCAATGCGGCCAGATAATCGTGATTTCTTTTCACATAAAGACATCAATTCGATCACCAATTCCGTCGATTTAACGAGTAACGAAAAAGTGCTTGGGACACAAATTAGTTTTAGACAATTTCAATTGATTGGAATATTTCAAGCTCTGTCTCTCTTCACGAATTTCATTAAGGGCAACACCGCAAATGCTTTGTTTTAGAAGCGAACCCAACTAGCTTTTTAATTGCCGACTTTTTTCTAATCTTTTTCTTTTCATCTATATCCAATGAGCTCCTAGTCTCGCAATAATTTTTATTTTTTACTTTTTATTTGTTGTCATGGTTAACGTGGGGCCTATTCTTGAATGCAAAGATGCAGGGATCTCCCATTTCTGTCCTTTAGATAATTACAACTAGAGTTAAAACGATGAACTTTATCAACATTGCGAGGCTGGGTAAACTCATATTCGAAAATGAAAAGCATGCATGCAATTAGTATCTTCTCGCTCAAAAGAAATTGCTGTTCCCAAATCTAATCTTCAATACCTCATCAGTTTGAGCCTTCTTATCAAATTGAAAATACAGCAATCGTGTTATTGATGAGAAATGTTTAGCCTCATACATCAGGAACCATGGTCTCCTCGTTTGCGTCAAAAAATGACCATCTCTTTCCAAAAGTGAAGGTGTTAATGTTGGGGGACGCAGGTGTTGGCAAGACTTCAATATCCCGGCGATTAACGGAAGAGGAATTCCATCCTTCTTACGTCCACACTGTTGGGATCGACTTTTTTGAAAAGGCCATTCAAATCCATGACCAAATTGTTCGATTACAACTTTGGGACACGGCAGGACAAGAGAGGTATTCGTTTTTTTAATATTCGATGAAGCACTAATCCTTCCAAAAAAACGGTCACGGAGTAGAACGTGAGATTTCATTGGAGCCATGCTTTGACTTAAAATCTAGGTTCCACTCTTTGATTCGGCCTTACTATCGAGGGGCATCAGGCGTGGTTCTGGTGTACGATGTGACGGATCGAAATAGTTTCAACAACATTCAAGAATGGATGGAAACCCTAAGAGAAAATCTCAATTTGGGCCAAATCACGGATACTTTAATCATGGGAAATAAAACAGATCTAGTCGGCCGCAGAGTTTCTAGCGCAGAAGGAAGGACTCTAGCCCAGAGACAAAACTGTGCATTCGCCGAAGTTTCAGCCAAGGATGGGAACAATCTTGAAACCTCATTCATGGGACTGGCTCAAAGGATCTGGAACCGCCGAATTTCGACTGTTGAGAGAGGAGGTTCACCTGGACACCAGACTAGGTTCGAGACAATTGAATTGAACGCGATCCCTCTACATCACCCCTATCAAAATAAGTGTTGTAGAAAATGAGCCTGGTCGGCTGAAAATAAATGTGCTAATTTGTTAACAACTTTTCACAACAATTTCTTTTATTACGCACTTGAAAAATGAACAGGAGAAAGTAAGTAGGGCAAATACTTACTACTGGAAAAGGAAAAAAAAAGCATGTTATTTTCAAATGAATATTTCTATGTTAAATTTGAATACTGCAGTTTAAATATATTGTAAGAAGACTATAGGAGTGTCCTCGAAACAGCCCACAAAAGGCGTTTCCAATGAAAGAATATTCAAGACTGAGAGAGAGAGAAAAACACAGCAATGGATTTGGTCTAAGCTTCTGGATCTTTCATTCAATTTTCCACGGAAATGAGGGCGGAGTGAATCGCATTTTTTTGAAGTTATCACCCCAAAAGAAATTTCAACCCATTTATCCACTCGCTCATTCATCTGTCACACGATTTTCTTTAGTCAGCAACTAAAAGATGGGTGTGGGCTCTAAATTGGCCACACCGTGAAATTTTTCACTCTTGTATTTCTCTCGGATGGCTTGTTGACCCTGAGAAGATGCGTTAGTAAAGGTTGCATGAAGGTCGACCAAGCAGTCTTTGAAATCGTCCACCTCCAACGATGACATGGTAGCCACATGCTTGGGCCAAGCTGCCAAACCTTGGGTATGCCTGGCCAAGGCGACGGACGCTGCTCCTATGATCGAGGCCCGATACGCCAGGTAAACGCGTGCATCCATGAGGGTCAATTCACTCAGGTACTATGATCAGAGACACGGAATTGTTAGTTCTCCACCCATTTCAAACCGGGAGAGTGCGCATTACCTGAGCCAGACATAAAGTCTCTGTATCACAATCAGTAACTCTACCAAAGAGATTGAGGAATACCAAAGGAGTTGGCACAGCAAGATCGAAGCCGAGCACTTTCAAAACCAAGTGCTCCATCCGAAGTACTTGTTTTTTGGAATAGGTGTCGTCAGTAATGTAGACAAATTCCCCTACCTCGGGTGGATAGATCTCTTCGTATTTTCTACATATGGAAAGGTTCGTAATCGTAGATTCTCTCCATTTCAGTCGAGTTAGTATCAAAGTGTACTTACGCTGCAATAAACATACAAGCCGATCCGACAAGTTGCAACTTAGGCCTTTGGACCGACATGACGCTAAGAAATCTGTCAATGTAGTTTACTCCAAGATAAATGGTCTCTTGCTGCAGTTTGTATTCTTCACTGACTTCCACTAACCAATCGATGAGAATGCTTCTCATGGCGAAGGTAATGTCTGGCTGTTTGGACATGTAATTACTCTTAGCCACGTGCTTCAACTAGAGGAATATGTTTAGAATTTGGCACAATATTATATTAACCTGATTGACTAGTTGATTGATGGGTATACATACCTCAATCGAACGGAGATGCTCATACGCGTCATCCATATACTCGTGGCAATCGTATATGGGAGCCATTTCCTGATTCGCATATTCCGCCAGTCTAGTTTCACCAAAATCACTACTCGCGTCTACATCTTCAACGTCAAGGTCGTCTTCGCCCGCATAGACTTGGTCGCGGTCATTCACGGGTTCATCCATGATCATGGCATTAGAAAATGTGCTGATGTCCATGGCCGAATCTATTTCGCATCGGGCTGCTTCATCATCTGGCCCTGACGAATAGTCCGTCCCTTCTAAACGGGACAGATTCACAGAACGAATGGGTTTGAGAGGTTCGCGAGGCAGGCTTTGACACTCCGCAGATGGAACTGGATGAATTCGAGGGAGGGAAGTAATATTGCTATTCCAAATTGGCTGCGCTTGGTCTGTCACTATCATAAACGACTTTTTCAAGGGACAGTTTGATTCTTCATGATTTTCCTTGTCAGTTCTTTCTTCAAAAGGATTTCTAGAGGAACTTTGACGAATCGATTGATTGGAAGGGCTGGAACTATCCATATGAATTTGGAAAGGAAGAGCGCTACTTTTGATGGAAAGATCTGCATTCGCTGGTGGGCGATTAGGAACCGTTTTGGTTGAACTGGTTTTGGAAAATCTTGATAATCTGTCTCCAATAGAAGAGAATCCATCACGGGAGCGATCCTCAAAGATAGAAAAAGTCTGAAAATAAAACAATGAAGGCTGAAGGCTTAGGGCAACTACATAAACGTGAATGCTATAATCAAGCATCCAGCCTTATAAAAAGATGGGTAGTACTTAGCTAGAAACCCAATCAATGGTTGCAAGTAAGGGTCACTCAAATAAAATCTCATGCGAAAATGGTTTTTGTTTTTACTATCTGCTCAAATATTTCACCATAAAACGCTCCTTCATGGGCAATTTCGCTTGAATTTCGTCTTTTCAAAACTTTCCCCTTCGTCTAATCAAGTTGACATGTTGGGGCAGGGATCGTTTACTTGTGAGTAGGGCTGTCTAGTGGTAGAGTACGAGCATGAAAAGCGACATCGGACAGTGCAAGTAAATCACCCAACTTCAACCGGCGTTGTCATTAAACAGATGTCGGGTTCATTGTCGGACGAAAAGGGTTGCCAGAGAAGACTTCAGCTTGGTTTTGTCATAAGATATAAGTAACTACCACTTTCAATAACATCAAATACACATGAACCATGATTTGGGCCATTTTTCTCAAAAACTCAGTGCTATGTATATAGATTTATTGACCAATCAGGCCAATCTTCACCAATCCGAAATGACCTCACTTCAAATTCATTTTTGAAGTTGGGTGATTTACTTGGACTTTTTCTGTGTGTGTCGGTATCTGAAACTACTTCTTGAATTACTCCAAATTCAAACGAAAAAGTAAGAAAAAAAAACACTTAAGCAAGAATCTACATGACATTGGCTCCCCTTTTGAAAAAAGTCGTCGGCAGGATTAGAGCACGCATTGTCACCTAAAACTGGTTACAATTATTTTCCATTGATATTAAATTTGGCTTCTTGGATCTAAGAGGCTGCGCCCGTCAGGGGTCGCTTTGCATGCTTGTACTCTTCTACACTAGAGAGCCCTAGTTTTGAGACTCGCTTCGAATTAACCGTCGTCCCTTTTGGCTTCAGCCGTTGATGCATGCCTAGCGGTAACCGAGCTGCCGAAGAAGCGAGAAAATTGCTTTTGGGCTGAGCAACCATAAGCCGACGCCAGCCCATCCAGGCTGGCATATACGAATATTCAACATTGCCTTTTAAATCGAGCATGTGGTAGCCGCCAAAGACGGCCCATTGCAGATCATAGTAGCGTAGGAAAGAAAGCGAAGAAGTAGGTTTGTTGGGGTTTTCAACTGCATCTTGAAAGGCAACCAATTAACGGTAATTAAAGATCCTCCCAAATTCGAAAGCCTACAATAACCAAAACATTTCAGCTGTCATCTATTCGTTCTACACACTGCTCGGTTTGTTTGCTCGCATTGCATACTCTTGGCGGTTGCTTTGTGATCGTAGGATCGAAGAGGGCAGCACAGGACAAGCGAGTTCGTTATTTTTGAAAAAGATGAGCCTGAGATCCAAATTAAAGGTTTCCCGCAAAAAGTAAAATAGTTAGATTTTCCAAATAAAATCACAAATATTGGCTTTGAAGTTGTTCAGAAAGTAAAGTGAAAGTAGGTTCAGAGACCCTATCAAGGGCCAAATATTATATTAGCCCAAAATAATCAGCCATATTTAATTCAACATGAAGTGCAATGCTTTGTAATGGGAAAACAAGAATTAGCAGGGATATATTTAAAGGCCCTTGCACACAAGGCCCACGAGAACCGAACTTGGACGCTGGATTACACATGTCGGCCCAGATATTGGCCGCCTATCGAGAGCTAATCAGAGCCGCGCCAGCGGGCGAGGTCAATAAGTGGACATGAACAGCTATCCTTACCTGATGAGGTTTCTTCATTTGACAAGGAGGGGGTGCAGCTAGGCCTGCATTACTGCCAGGAGATGTAGAGACGAAAGTAGTGGGTGGGTTGGGGTGGTTCAAACGATGACTGGTCTCAATTTGGCCCAGAGGGGCGCGCATCAACCCCGTGCGACTGGACCGACTCGGGCGAGAGGGCACCAAGGGTTTGGTCATCACGTGTGTAGGCGGGGCCGGGAAGGACGCCCAGTTTCGACCCGATACCGTGGAATCCAAGGGGATTTGATTTTCCATGCTGCAGCTATTAGTTGCGACGATGAACCTCAGAATTCGGTGAGCAGTCCGAGGGGCGGTCTATGGATGATGGATCACGTACAGGTCAATGCAACCAGTGGAGACACCGGAGCCGCTACGTTGGCTCCCAGCTTGGCTATCTTTCAACCGACACTACTGGACCCTGGAGGAGGCTGGAAGAAGGCCTCCAGAGGCCGTTACATCAAGATCCGGCAAGGCAACGGTGGACAGCCACTGAGTGAGTGAGTGAGTTGGATTGAGTGATGTGAATCAATCGATTTTCACGCCCATAGAGGCCAGGACACCGGAACCCGTCCTTACCACAGTCAAGATGGTGAGATGGCTAGGCGAAAAGAAGGCTAGAGCACCTTGACCAAGAAAAGAGGGCTTGGACCGAGAAGCTAGACCGAGAGTTTCGCGTTACCAAAATGATTCCTCGGAATTCCTAACTGACAAAATGAAATCAACCGCCCTCAGACTCACTACCTGATTGGCTGGCTGGTTGGCCGATCATTTCCAGTATCCCTTCCCGGCCGGCTAGCTCCAACTGACGAATCTGCCAGCGCTCACTATCTTACTCCAACCGTCAGGGTGCCCTAAGCGAGCTTGGGTTAAAGAACACGACTTTGCCACAACAACCAATTTTGCTCATTTTTGAACGCCTGAATTCTAGCCTGTTCCTGAAATTTACCAAAATCTCTTTAAATTTAATGCTCGAATGCCACAATTGGGAGCATTCATCTATACCAGTTTTGTAATTTCTACTCGAATTGGTATAAACATAAACCTGGCTACATACATTTATTTCAACATTTGCGATGATTTTGATGTGCCAGGCAATAAAGAAGCAATGTTTTAGAAATTGCATAAAAGAGGGCTTGCATTATTTATATTCTTTGTTTACACGATTTTAACTTGGCGCCATCAGATTCAGAAGCTATCCCCAATCACCAGCAAAAGGGATTGTTTGTTTTTCTTACATCTAACTCTTTTACCACAGCCAAAGCCAAATTTGCCACAATATCAGAAAGAGTTGGGATTGAATTTCATTCAATGTGGTTAGGGGATGGTTGAGCCTACACATTTTCCTCCGTTTTAGCAAAAGACGATCAGCATTAGTCTGGGGATGTTCAGAGAACATTTGTCTGCATAAAAAGTCAAAGTAGAAAGGCTACGCTTCTTGCCCTTGCTTCCAGCGAATGTTAGGATTGCTAGCGTCCTAGGAATTGGACAAAAAATCAGCAACTGGCTCTTAAATGGTGAGGCCGTAACACTGGAAGTGTAGTGCCGCCCATCCAGATTTGTTTTCTGTCTTATAATTCTTCTAGTTTAAGGGAAGAAAAAAATGATAATAGGATAGGATCACAGCATCAGTTTGTTTGGTTTTTGTACCCCTTTGCCATCTTTCGGATATGTAGGGATGAGTCAAACGTAAAAATGACAAAGCTTTTTCCTCCAACCATTGAACTTCTGTGTTAAACGAGCTGAAAGTTTTCTCTTTTCAATCGTATCGTAAATCGTGCAAAGGGGTAAACAACAACCCCCGCGGGCATGTCCCAATGTCAGGAGCCCTGTTTGCCGACCTGTGACTTGCAAGTACCATTTTGCGAAAAACGAGCACCCTTGGTCATTCTGAGCCGACAGCAAGAGAAGAACTGGGCAGGCGCTCACTTCTGAAGGTGGCTGATAGCCTCTTCGTGGGTTGACATCGTTGACATCCTAGCCACCACGGAAGCCAGTCAACGAATCCTCGAGTTCTTGACGAATCAAAAGGTTTGGCTAGGGAAAAGAGGGCTCGACGAAAACGAAGGGCCGAGCCATTTAAAAATGGGGAGTCCATTTATTCTCCTCTCTCTCCTCTCCCTCCTCTGGCTACGGACGGGAAGGCCAGGCCATATCTTACCACAAAAAAATGCCGAGACATATGAGGGTACGTTGGGTTACGTTAGGTAAGGTTAGGTTAGGTTTGATAAGTTTAGGTTAAGTTTAAAAAAGTAGCACCGCTAACTAATCGGTGGAGAATAACGTACTTTTTTAAATCAGGGCATCATTGGGCACAACTTCATTGTAGGTGACGAGTTGCGTAGCAGTTCATAAACAATTAAAATTTGCATTGGTATTTTTTTGAAAATCTTATTTTGCAAAGTCATGCCCAAATTCCACAACTTAACAATGATTTCTTTCTTGATGCTCCAAGTCTTGTTCCCCAACTGGTCTAAAACGGCTATCCAGCATCTATTCACTCCAAATCACACTTAAAATCGGCGAAATCTGTACTCGGAGTCTGTTTCTTTTGCAGTGTCTCTCTAGGGGTTGGCGCGGCTTGGAGTCACTTTTATCAGTCAGTGCTTGAATATTTCAGGCAACGAATGATGCTCACTCTGAAATCCACGCTTGATTGTTGATTGAATATAAAATCGTTGTAATTAGCTCACAGCACTCCTACACCTGAAATTGCCTGTTCAGGGAAGGACATTTTTGGGTCATGCTTGATCTTTTAGCGCTGCCAGGTGGAAATAACTGACGAAATTGGCGTTCAAGTAGCCATAATCTACAAGCCTAGACGAGAAATATTTGTGAAAAGTATGTCGTTAATCACCAATCTAGGTCAAGGACACTAAAGCAAGGAAACGCCACTTTTTTGTAAACGCCAACCGTTTCCCGTCAATTTCGGCCTAAACTTTTGGTGATGAAATTTTTTAATAGTCAATCATTACTCAACAAAATATGTCACGGATATTATTTTTGCTGCTATTGATTGTATGTGCTTCAAAAAACAGGCATATAAATAGACTTAAAGTGACTTCATACATGTCTTGAAGTACAACAAATGAAAAGTGCTAATCAGGTTTTCTTGACAAAGCAAGAGTTTGCTCTAAACGCAGTCAATCAATACTTCAGCTAATAATATTACTTGAAGAAAATTGTTTAAGGAACATCTTGACCATATTTTAAGCAATTTGTGAATTTGTTATGGTTTTATGGTTCTCACTCTGGGAATGGCCCTCAATCCAAAAGTAGACATATTGTAGCTCTGAGCTACATATTGTTCTTTAACTCACATGAATCTTCACAATCATGGAATAATATATCTTAAGAGTTATGAACCCTGTTTTATTTGACTAATTTGGTTGATTTTGCAAAAAAAGTTGGAACCCCTAGTTCAAATTGAATTCTAGAGTACTGTACTTTGCTAATAATCTGTGCCCCTTAAATAATGCCTGTTTTTGATATAAACTTCCTAATAAGTAGAGATCTAAACTCTACTAAGAGACAACTGATCCATTTTTCACCAATGCCAGATGATTTGTGTTAAATGTGTGGATTAAGACAAAATGATCAATTGTGAGTCCCAGATATTCTAATATTTTAACATGTATGTACATGTACTTTTTATTGCCCATTCCATATATATATATTTTTTCAGTGTAAGTTCTTCATCAAATTCGTAAAATGATTCTTGTTGATCTTTGTGTGTTTTCGAGCCAGATTTTAGCAATATGTCACTGATTTGAAAGACAATTTGATTGTTTTTGATTAATTTGATGTTCATGGGTATTTCATTTATTCTTCTGACTTTCAAAATTAATGCAGAAAGATTTAGTATATGAACAGAGCTGTATATCAAAGAGATCATTTTGTCATTAAAAACACTTTAAATGTGCTATGTAGCATGGATACTCTTGCTTTATTGATACTAGAGTTACTGTCTTAATTCAACTCAATGTTCTAACTTGGCGGGCCAAGGCAAGCCGTGTCGTTTCCTCTCTTTAGAGTCCCTGGTTTATTTAACAATATGTTTGCCAAGAAATTCAAAGTGCAAAAGTGTTTTTTGTTGTTATGGTGCGTCTACCCGACAAATAATTCGCTAAATAATTAGCCATTTCACAAAAATTCGCCAAATAAGAAATGTTTCATGGACGATAGCCTCCTCACCAGACATCCAAACCAAGTTGTCCATTCGAAGCCATTATAAATCTAACTCACTCAATCCATGACGGTTTCTAGTAAAAAAAAAAATGAATTGATTGTGGTTTATTCTGGCATGGGAGAACACCCACGCACAATAACCTCCCTACTTGCCATTCGGTTGTCACTATGGACCATAGAGACCCAAGCATGAAGACCAGCCAGACACTTCAAGCTATTCTTACGACCATTTCCCGCCCGCCCATTTTTAGCCATGACAGCCAGATCACCCATATCTAGCCAGATCGAGTTTTACCCACTGGCTCATTCCTTAATATCGCCCATGACGATCACCTTCCTTGTCAAATGGCGTCTGTACTTGTGGGCGGGTCCATATTTGTTCCTGAAAACTATTTGGCTTACTTGTCTTCATTTAATCATCAAACAAATGTTTCAAGTATTGATTTAAATGCGTAATCAAACTCGACCTGATTTGCCCTAATGAATAAACCACTTATAATATGGACGTACCTTGACCAAGACTAGTCATAACAAAAAGCCAATTCAGCCGCGATTACCTTTAGGCTGTCTGTAGAAACTTTGGTCCGATTTGTTAGTCAATATATCAGGGCTAGCAGGCATATGTTGAAAATTGCGTTTTTTGTGAGCTTCAAGAAAGCTATACATCATGACAAGACTAATGTTGTAGCCCTGATGACTTGTCTGGTCATCGCAATACGTTCATAATTTTCAATGGTCTGTGCCTAATGATACCAACCTTGTCCGACGCATAGTGCAGGGATGTAGGCACGGAGGTGCGTTGAAATCTAACAAAGAATTTCGTTGTCTACCTATTCAGTTATGCCAGATTCGTATCGGTGAATGTTTTTGAAAACCAATATTCTTGTTATTTGATGTTTTCAACAGCACTTTCAATTTTTCTTCCACTCTCAATTCCATTAAACTTGACATTTTTAAACAAAGGAAATGAATACAAGTGAAAGTACACTTACTTCTATCTTAAGTTGAATGGTAATGGCAAATGATAGTTCAAAAAAATTTATGCATCACTTTTGCCAGTCCAGGGCTAAAGGCTTCATCAAATGGGAATCCCAACTTTCAGAAATGGCTAAATTATTATTTTTACGGTCGTAGAGACTATAGAATTAGAAAAATCTTGCACTCAATTAATTTGCTTGCTAAGTTTGACAACAATGAAGAAAATACATAGCACAGAAAAAAAGCTTTGGGGGTGAACCATAGAAAACCATAACTAGAATGCTTAAGCTCAACAGGAGCTGCACCGCATGAGCGTCTTTTCAGGTCAGCTGACGCTGGTGGAAATGGGACTAAGATATTTTGTGAAATTTTGCTTTGGGCAAGTTGAATTATTCCCATGAAATGGTCATCATTCACGTTTTCTTTCAATTTCTTTTGATTTTTACAAACATAAATGAACAGAGAGCGTTAGAATAGGATAAAAATCAAAGTGTTTTTGGCATAATGCAATCAAAAAAAATGTAGTTTTGCTCTGCAAATCACATACATACGCATTTGCCCTCATTTTAGTAACTTATCTCGAAAGTGTAACGAAATGTAACAACAATGCAATGCACTAATGATGCATTCAGATTTTCGTTTCAAACTCCAGGAGCAACATATTTATGTAAGGGATCATATACTAATGGATTTTCTTCGGATGTAGTCTCATAAACCTTGTTTTTGGCAGTAGAGTCATTTGAGAACAGCTCTCGTGGATGATGGTTTACTTCTTAAGGATTGTCAATGTTTCAATTGACAATGTGGTACTATCAATTCTACGTAAGACCTAGAATTTTTTTATCACTGTTAAAGTGTAAATGTCAAATTACCAATCACAACTTTTTATTTCGTCCGGAGTTTTTCATTCAGATCAAAGAGTTTAATGGCCGACTTGATGAATCTCGCTTCAGGCAAGTTGAATTATTCTCATGAAACGTTTGTTATTTATCTTCAATCTTAATTTCTTTTGAATCTTACAAATATACAGGTAGAAAGAGCGGTAGAATAATAAAAAACATGTTTTTAGGGCATCTTGCACGTAACATGTAAAAAAAAGATTTGGACATTCGTAGAGCAAATCATGTACTCTATTGATTGCCCTTGTTTAGCACCGCATCTCGAAAATCTCGAAAGTGTAACAAAATGTATCCGAAATTGCAACGCAATGATGAGGCACTCGGAATTTCGTTTCAATCTCCCAACAATGTGCTTGAATGTGGGCAACATGATTGCGCCTATACGTAAACAAGGCAAATCCGACACCTCTGGAGGTCAGCCTGAACCTAGTCTTGTTTCTTGGGTTTCAGTTAAGTGTTGCCACCACATGGATGAAAACTTTAACTTGAGCCCCATTTTAACCTCTTCAAAATTTCGTTCTTAAAAATGTGCTTGGACAACTTACTCAAACCCGTTTTATGAAGCGTGCTGGACGAGAGCAATTGCTTGACAAGGAGTCTTATTAGGGGTTTCTACTCCGAATTTGGACGAGCCGTCAACGATTCAAATTTGCACCATAGTTGTCCTAAGTAGCTTGACTATGAATGAAACATTTTTTCCACCAGCGACAGCTGAGACGAAAAGACGCGATCGCAGCGCCCTTGATCGATCTATATATGAAGTTATCTATGGGGTGAACTGAAGAACCACAGTACATTGGAAGTGACGTTTTGGGACCAAAAATCTCAAGTACGCACTCTTGTACTTTAGTGGCTATAGTGCCAATGAATGTTTTCCTTTATGTGACTCAAGCTGCTGAAGAATGAAGGTTCTGTTAGATAAAGTAGTAATAAAGACATTAGTGGAAGTTTGAAACCTTTTTGATTTCACTGTAGTTTGTAGGTTGATCAGACGTTATATCAAGTGAGGGTTAAGTTAGATAAATAAGTTCTTGAACTGGTGGATTCCCTTCCCAGTAGCAATAGGGAGGGAAAGGAAAAACAGGAATGTTTTTAGAAGTCTTTGAGCTACTGGATATTTCAGTCCCCCATAGTTGATTGAGGAACGCGAGACAATATTCTTTGGAAGTTAAGTTAGTTAACGCAACCTCGGTAGACCTGCAGTATCACGGACGCCCAAGCCTTCAAGTATACTACGTCAGTAGTGGAGTGGAAAGCTCGGTCGAAGATCGAACGTCTAACAGCGAGGTTTTGTAGAGCTATGCGCTACCTCCTGATCAGATCCATTCCCGGCTGAGAGAGAGCTCAATGAATTCCATCCATTCCATCTTCATGCTCAAGCACTTAATTAGGAGGTAACGCAAAACCTCCACTACTGCCGTACTCCATGCACTAGCAGAGACCAAGTGGCAAAGCTAATGAAAGAAGTTCTTGCATTGCATCACTTGATGTAGCGTGACTAACCAAGTCATGCAAAAAGCAATCTGATTGGAATGAATAGGACTAGAGGGCTATGACAAGCCCTCTAATTTGGACATGAAATAGTAGGTAAAAAGTTGCACCATAAAAAGACCGCCAAATTCTTTGACCTTAAATATTGCGGAGGTTGGCAAATCCATTTTATTCAATAACTGCACCCATGACAAATCAGCCCACAACGTTCAGCCATCAACCTTTTCGGCTTTTGCTTTCTGCGTATCCCACAAACATTTTTCCTGCTCTCAACTGCCTCATGCAGGCTTCCTTTTTATAGCGTAAGCGGTGCGTTCCAACATTGCTCACCGCTTGTCCACTAGTGAGCAAGGGGTTAACAATGTGATATTGTTAACCGCTTGGCCAGTAAGTGGGAAATAATAGCTATTTGTTAACCTGGAAATGCGGGAGATAATGTCCAGGGTTCGGTAGCGGGAGTTTCATTTTATTGATTTTACTGATCACGTTAGGATATTGATGATAAGGATTTTTTCAGCATAACTTCATAGCTATTATTAGGTTAGAATTAGCTATTTGTTAACCTGGAAATGCGGGAGATAATGTCCAGGGTTCGGTAGCGGGAGTTTCATTTTATTGGCGCCATGAGTGCGTCAGCACAAGGGGTGTCAACTAAAATGAAACAAGCAAGACCGGGCCCTGGGGATGAGCCCCCGCATTTCCAGGTTAATATAGCCTTTTCCTGATCGATTTTGTCTCATGGGCCTTTTGCCCAATTTTCTACGACCCTGAAGTCATTTTGGCACTATTCAAGTTACTGGTCCAACCCAGCAAGATGTGTCCATAGATGTACCATTGACCCATGACCCTGACAGAATATTCTTGCCAGCAAATGTGTTGAAAGGTTTTTTTGCACTTATCACTTTTCATTTAAACCCATACCGTATATGATATTAGATATGAATGCTTTCAAATTAAATGTTTAAGCCTAAAACATGTGCAATATGCATGTGTTTGATGAGAAATTACTCGGGCTCCTCATATCTGTGAATTTTGCTCACAGAAGAAAATCTGGTTCAGTGCTATTGAATGAGAGTTTTTCAGCAATCCTGCTACTTGCTAAGAATAGGCCAAGCTGTCACTGTCTCACCATCTTGCTACGTGCAAGAAAGTGGGTCAATAAAGTACTTTCCTGCTCTCAACTGCCTCATGCGGGCTTCCTTTTTATCGCGTAAGCAGTGCCTTCCAACATTGCTCACCACTTGTCCACTAGTAAGGGGTTAACAATGTGATATTGTTGACCGCTTGGCCAGTAAGCGGGAAATAAAGTACTTTATTGCCCCGCTTTCTTGCACGTAGCAAGATGGTGAGACAGTGACAGCTTGGCGTAGTAGGGTCGTAGAAAATTGGGCGGAAGGCCCATGAGACAAAATCGATCAGGAAAAGGCTATATTAACCTGGAAATGCGGGGGCTCATCCCCAGGGCCCGGTCTTGCTTGTTTCATTTTAGTTGACACCCCTTGTGCTGACGCACTCATGGCGCCAATAAAATGAAACTCCCGCTACCGAACCCTGGACATTATCTCCCGCATTTCCAGGTTAACAAATAGCTAATTCTAACCTAATAATAGCTATGAAGTTATGCTGAAAAAATCCTTATCATCAATATCCTAACGTGATCAGTAAAGCTCAATGTAGAATATATCAGCAATTTGTAGACACCCTGTCCTTGTGCCCTCTGCACATCTTGAGCTATGAAGGATACCTCGCTTATGGTATCCGATAGAATAGATAGTGCGTACGCCTTCTCTAGGTCCTGAATACTGTAGGTCTACCGCAACCTCTACCACGAAAAACATCTCGCAGGATTGGCAGGCAGAATTCAACCCAAGGCAGCTCTAACTATCTCTATGCTGAAGCCACGTTATTGACTTGCTGTCTGTCCGTAAGTTTATCTTGCACAACAATTGGGCACTTTGAAAGCTCTAGCTGTCAACTGGGTGACGTCATTTGATATACCACGGCAGACCTTAACCTGTGAAGATGGGTTGTGAAAGTGGAGATTTCAACTATATAGGGCTAGTCAAGTAAACGCGTTCATGTACAACTGAAGTTATTCCATGGAGTAAAATCAAAGACAACATGCCCAACCAAACTGCACTCTGCATGCATTGGATTTTGATCTTTTTTCCATTTTACATGCTTGTCTAGGCAATTAGCATTGTGGTGTTGAGCCAATTTGATAGTACGTTCACCGAATTATACGAAACATGTTCATTTAGTAGGGTTTTGTAACACAACTTGCTCAAAATCACTTGATTATTGAAAACTCAATGGGCGAATGGTGCAAGTTGACTGTGATGTTTGTCTTAGTTCTCTCTCCCTAAAATGCCCAAAATCAGGGTGCCGGACCACATTATTCCTTGAGTTTCCTTTACTTGACATCCCCTATGTAGCAGTATGTTTCTAAATAAAAGTAATGACACCTACAAATAGAGCATTCAAAGTGTGGAGCGCTAAAAATTGAATACAAGAACTAGGTTCATATTATTAAAAGTGATATCTTAAGTGAGGTGTTGAATGATACTAGTAGAACCCAAAATGGGACAGTATATTTGTAAAATTGAACAGATTGTAAAAACTATTGTGATCCAATGAGAAAAATAATCTCGCAATAAAGACTTACATATTAGTAGGAATGATAGAATGATGGAATTGGATATGGAATTTATGAATTTTTTTCACAATAATTTGTTAAGTAGTCATATATATTGGCCATTTTAGAGTAACACAAACATTTAAAGGCTCATAAATAGCATCAGAGCTAATTTACTTCAATTGCTATGTTCAGCAGCCTATAGATGATAGAACATAGTTTCGGAAGGCCTTTAAAGAATTTGATCTAGTTTTGTTGAAAACAATTTGGCTTATAAAATCATCTAAAATGCAGGAAAAAGTGTTTTTTCCAACCTTTAATCAATCAATGACTTTTTGAAGATTTGTGAATCCACCCACTATTATAACAAACCAAACACTTTTGGAAACTATAAAAATGAAATGAATGTAATCTTAACAGATCACCATGATTTATGCAACTTAAAGCAACTGGTTAACAGAAATATAATTAAGTATTTTTCTCATCTCTTATACGTGGATGGGTTATAACAAGATATTTGACTTAGATTTGATTTGAAATTTCATTGGAAATGTTATCTACATACAATATGCTAACAAAGCAAAGAGTAATTGACTTTTTCCTACACTAGAATTTGATCAGGTTTTGCATTAGTTCTCGAAAATTATGATAGTTTTATCTCTTTGTGTTCTCTATGTCCGCGCTCTCTGGTAATTTCGGTTATTCTTCTTTCTGCTTCAGACTTTCGCTCCTCTCCGCTCTCAGTTTGTTTACTTTCTGAGGTGGCCATGCCTATAACTTAGGACCTTAATCTTACATGGTAAACGTTATTCTCCACCGATTAGTTGGCGGTGCTACTTTTTTAATGTGAACCCAACCTTATCAAACCTAACCTAACCTTACCTAACCTAACCCAACCTAACCTAACACGATATTAATAGCCTTTAAGGTCTCTCTCCAAACCTTTCCAACAGTTTGTCACAAATTTAAAAATGAGCACCGCCAACTAATCGGTGGAGAATAACGTTTATCATCTTACATACGCGTAATTCAGCTGGCGTCAGGATTGCTGCTTTTGAATAAAATTGCCAAATTTCACTAATTTCTTGGGGTTCCTGTGTTCCCTGTCAACCAATTGATTTTGAAATAAGCAGGTGAACTGAGCAATAACCGGAGGTCATAACAGTAACCGGAGAATGTCTTTGCTGAGACAAAAGTCATCCACGTCAAGAGCTAAACAATAATGAAATGTCACTGTATTTCAAATTTGAAATCCATTTCAAAACATAGCATTGATCCCAGCTCCAAACCAAACATCAAATGGAACACTGAACGAACCCGTAAGAGAAACAAATGCTTCATTGTTTTGACTCGCGTGGATTTTTTGGAGGGCTCCATTGTGTAAACCTTGACGTTCATTGACTCTTAAACCTGGTTGAGGACAAAGCTCATGGATACTTTTGAACATGTATCATACATAGTGGATTATATCGCCTCGAATGGCGAACCTCAAACAACGGACCTCGAACCCAAAATGTGCCAGCCCAATATATATTGAAAAACACTTTTCATAAAAATACAATGAGATTCAAACTTGTAATGAAGATTTTTATATTGAACCCTTTGGCAATTGCCTCAAACTTTTGAAAAATTAGTTTCATGTTGTTTGCTATGTATCTTTCTTGCTTTAAAACAGACTTGTATTATTAAGAATTTTTTTTTGACCTTTCAAATCTTTTTTACTGATTTTTCCTTTCCAAGCCCTCGTCATAATGTCATAATTGCGCATAAACGCTTACTAACAAGTTCTTGGTTTAAATCTGGGACACATTGGAACTGGACCGGCATTGCAGGCTCAAAACTCCACCACAATGGTTTCTCCCTGTATTTGGAACTTGATTTTGAGAATCACGTCACTAAATGTGTTCAAAGCATCACAAACACCAAGCAGCCGTGAGGGAGCCAAAAAGATCTCAAAAATATCGTGAGGGTCGTTTCTCTGACCAGCCCTCTACTTAAGAGCATGGGTATTGATTCCGTCTCTTGCTACTAGGTGGCATATTTGCATGCCAAAAAAGTATACATCTGGCATGCAAAAAAAACATGTTAGGCATGTTCTTCTAGTCTGGTATATTTCTTGCATATTGTGTCTTTTAAACCTTGACAAATATGGTGCAAAATAGATGATTGGACATTCTCTTCCTGTTACCTTAATATTCTTGTTGGAACTGCAATATTTCCCTGAGATACCTGTTTTTGCCATCTACCTCTTTTTGTCCAAGGCAGCTATTGCAAGTTGAAACTATTGTTCTCTGATCTCTACTAAATCATCAGATTATGTTATTGCCCATCTAACCAAAGGATAGCAAATTTTTATGTGATATGGCGTGTTTTTTTAGGAGTTTTGGCTATTCTGCAAGAAAAGGTTACATTTCCTTACAAAATCAAAGAAGCAGTGGGAACAAAGCAAGAATCTTATCCCCATGTTTATTGATTTGACCACTTAAACATCAGTTAGATGATAAAGGAGCATAGATTTGTATGGCGTTAGAGGTAGGACCAAGGGTAAATGGAAGGAGAAGAAACGACTGAGCAATGCTCCACCAATGAGCTATGGGTACTAACTAGTTAAAATATTCTTGGTTCAAACCCTGGTGCCTGGAGGTAATCATTTAGGTGGAGGAGAGACATAGTTTAATAGTTAGCGCGGTTTCCTTGTGGTCCTTGGTGCCATTCTCCTCCCTGGGCTTTCTCCAAAAGAAGACCAAGGTTTGAACCATAGAAAACCATAACTAGAATGCTTAAGTTCAACAGGAGCTGTACCGCATGAGCATGATTTCAGGTCAGCTGACGCTGGTGGAAATGGGACAAAGATATTTCGTTAAATCTCGCTTCAGGCAAGTTGAATTACGATCATGAAACGTTTGTTATTCCTCTTCAATCTTAATTTCTTTTGAATCTTACAAATATACAGGTAGAAAGAGTAGTAGAATAATAAAAAACATGCTTTTTAGGACATAATACACATAAAATATTAAAAAAAGTTTTGGACATTAGTAGAGCAAATCATGTACTCTATTGATTGCCCTTGTTTAGCAACACATCTCGAAAATCTCGAAAGTGTAACAAAATGTATCGAAATTGCAATGCAATAATGAGGCATTCGGAATTTCGTTTCAATCTCACAACAATGTGCTTGAATGTGGGTGACATGATTGCGCCTATACGTAAACAAGGTAATTCCGACACCTCTGGAGGTCAGCCTGAACCCAGGTTGTTCCTTGCGTTTCAGTTAAGTGTTTCCACCACATGGATGAAAACTTTAACTTGAGCCCCATTTTAACCTCTTCAAAATTTCGTTCTTAAAAATGTGGTCGGACAACTTACTCAAACCCATTTTATGAAGCGTGCTGGACGAGAGCAATTGCTTGACAAGGAGTCTTATTAGGGGTTTCTACTCTGAATTTGGACGAGCCGTCAACGATTCAAATTTGCACCATAGCTGTCCTAAGTAGCTTGACTACGAATGAAACATTTTTTCCACCAGCGACAGCTGAGACGAAAACATGCGATCGCAGCGCCCTTGATCGATCTATATATGAAGTTATCTATGGTTTGAACCCACAATACCTTGGGATAAAATTCTTGCCTTGTTCGCACTGCCTCTCATTTCTACTTTATCTAATTGCTAAACATCTAAGCTATACTGTACAAATGTCAGGTAAAGGAGTTGGTGCATTTCAATTAAAGTTAAGAAAATTTTAATGCTGCATTTGCTCGATTGAACAACAATCTTGCTTGATTGGCCGGCTGAATTTTTATTTGACTAAAGACTTGGGTGGAATTATTTCAAAATATCATTTTCTTACAATTTTACTTATTTAAAAAAAAAAACTTTGAAATCGTCCAGATGCACATGTTTTCAAATGTCTGCTAATTTCTTTTTTTCCCCCTGGAGCATAAAATTAGCAAATATGAGATGATTTTTGCTTTCTTTCTGGCATTTTTTCTGGCATTTTTTGTTTGCTATCTGGCATTGTTGTAGCATATCCTGGCATGTTCGGTGTCTTGAGTCCTGGCAGCACTGATTCCGTCCTCTCTGGTCTGTGTCAGTACTGCCAGATGGCATATTTGCTTGCCAAAAAGGGTGTGGTGTAGTGTTTCGCGCAGTTTCGTAAAGTGAGAGAGGTCCCTGATTCAAATCTCCTCCCCAACCTTTTTCCAAAGAAAATTTTTAGATGCTAACCACACCATCCAAGGGAGAACCAAACATGAATCAGGCTAACAAAATTTGGAAGTGGACGATGTGACGGCTGGCTTCACTGGCCAGGTGAGGCCCACCTCTTGGACCTTAACACCTCAAACCAAAAGAATAAAAGAAAAAGAAATTGAAGTATTTAGAATTATGAATTTAGAGTTGCAGATTTGCTAATCTGTTTCCACAAATTGTGGGAAATCTATTGTATAAGGCAATTATTTCTAAATATTTAGGTTATACTGAATAGATGCTGGCTTGTAGGTGAAGGAATCACTGAAGTTTAATTAAGGCTCAGGACATAATAACATCAAATGGCATAATTAATGACCTTGTAACAATCCTGACCAGTACACTAATTTTTGGAGTTTTGGTGGAAATATAAAAAATCTTGATCTTTTTCCGGTTCCAAAGGGTTAGTTTTTCGTTGCTATCTTTCTTTAGATTTTGATCAATATCTTTCACCACCTTCCTGAAGCCCATAAATACTCAGACAGTTAGTAAAAGCATGCTTTAAATAATTGAAATCTTGCTTCAAAAGGTCAACCATTAGGGTTATTCAAGTTGAATTCTAATGATTACCTCGACATGCTGCAGAAAATTGCAAATATGGATTATTATTTTTTCTTTCGGGCATGTTTTGGCATTTCTTAAAGGCTATTCTGGCATTTTCGGTCTCCAGGGACCTAGCAACACTGGTATGTGTCCCGGTCATTCAGTACTTCAATAACCTCGCCACTGCCATCTCGACATATCCGCCATCCCCGCCACCCTACTGAATAGAGCTCTTGAATCTTCCAACCAAATTCACTCCCAGCACTAGCAGCAAAAGCTGCAGTAGTTGTTGGAGGCCTATTGACAAGGATTCTTGTTCAGCGTGGACAGAGTGGTTAGGGTGATTGCAAAGTGAGATCGGAGGGAGAGACACCATCATGGCTGATATTCAGGGCACATCCAACGAACGAGAATGCCTCATGGCGCAGATCAAAGTCCAGGGCGACAGAGTGAGGAAACTTAAGGAGGAGAAAGCCGCCAAAGAGCAGGTAAGTCAGTTGGTCATGCATTTGTGTACCCACCCAAAGCTTCAACCCCATGGTGCACAACATGCCAAATGAAGTCAGATTTTACTGCTGTCTGTTACATAGTCTAAAATCGCTCTAGCTGTCACTTTTGCTTCCTTCTTGATTTCATTACGATGCTCCTGGTTTTGTTGGACTGGTCTTATTAACTCATTTGATTCGGCTTAAGTTCCATTCCCCCAACTTAAATTAGTATGCCACGAATTGTGTATCATCCTTAGGTAGCTAACCTTTTACTTGTACTGTCAGCTGCCACTGTTTTCGAGGCCCGCAATCGAGCTGCCGCGACCGAGGCACCCTCAGGTCCTTGCAACAGAAAGGTTAGGTTAGGACAGGTCAGGTCAAGTTAGGTCTGTTTGTTTTAGTTCATCCATGGACGAAGTTACACCGGACATATATGGCGCCGCCAAATGTACTCTAATAGCATAATGGAAATTTTAACAACCATTGAACTCAACCTCCGGACCAGAAATTGAATATATCATGGTCACGCTCTCCAAGCCAGGCCAATTCCCTCGCCATAGACCTTCGAAATTATAGGGAGGAACATGGCTATTTTTAAGCTGTAGCTGGAGGAATTCCTGTCTACCAGGATTTTTTCCCTATTGTTCAAGTTTTCCAGCTGTCCAAGTTAAGTTGAGGTAAACGGGTGACACAAGATGGACGAACCGTGAAATTTGAATGGTTCGAATAAAAATTACAAGTGACGAGAATTCGTGTAAAGTCCCAAAATATTTTTGATGTGAGTGGTTGCCAGAAACATCCAAGCACTCCTTGAAANCCAGAAATTGAATATATCATGGTCACGCTCTCCAAGCCAGGCCAATTCCCAAAATATTTTTGATGTGAGTGGTTGCCAGAAACATCCAAGCACTCCTTGAAAGTGAATCAGACGTGTTTTATTAACTGCAGAGCGAAAAAGGGGCCAACTACTACACGATCTTGGAATTCCAATGTCCAATTCCAATTCCATCTTGAATTAGAAACAACAATATACGTGAAAATTGGACTATATTGACTGGAAATGATCAGCAGTAACCTCTTAAACAGGATGGAGGGTGAAAACCGATCCAAGGTAAGGCCTAACTCATCGTTTAGCCCCGTTTCCCAATGAGATCAAAGCCTACCGGGGTATACGGCGACAATTGGATAGACCTCCATGGTTTATCTTATCTTTAGCCATCTTCGTCCCAGCCTCCAGAACAACAGCTGAAGCAAAAGGTTAGCTACGTAAGGACCATACGAATTGTGGAATTGTGGAAAAGTGCCAATATATATTAATAAGTACTAGTCTTCATAACCATAGCTCCAGCGGACTCCCCTACTAGCCTGAATTTAGGACACAGGAGCGTGTTTTGGTTTGCTAGTTGGCATGCTTAATCAAGGGTAGAGACTTGATCTGAAGGCCATGGACCGGCAGAAGTGAGATCATTTGTGATCTAACCGTTCGAGCTTACCTAAAGCTTAAGTGTGGATACGCTTTAAGTTTAAAAAATGTTACTATTTAGCCAATGCAACAATCGGAATGGTTTCAGCGCCTCCAAATAAGAGTCGAGGCCATGGGTAAAAAGGATTACCCTTTTAAAAAGTTTAAAAAGTTTTTAAAAGGGAGATAGTAAAAAGGCGCTGTTGACTAATAATGCGTGACCAAGTTAAACTCGGGTTCATAGGTTCGATCCCAGAGGCCGGTTCTTTGAATCGCGTCTAGTTCACGCACTAATTCATGTACTAGTTCACCGTTAATTAGCCGTGACTTAGTTCACGAAAATTTTCGCGTTCTTTGAATCATTGCTAATTCATGTTCTTTTGGCGGTGAATTAGTCACTGACCAATTGGATCAAGAACTGCATTGAATTATCCCGCCAAATTTGTGGGAAAAACATGATACTAAATCAAAATAAGATCTTAACCTCGGGTAACCAGACTTGGGGGGAAATTTGGCTGAAAACCGAAACCGTCGAAATTAGGGACCTTTGTTTGATATAATCTACTATTTTCGTGGCTTATCTGCTTCACCGCTTATCCGCTTAACCCCTTCCAAGAACCAATTAAATTCTGCGTCGACCAAAATTCTCAACTCAGATTTGTTGAGGCATAAGGCAAAGCGGTCAGGGGAATAAGACGAAAATATCTGCTATAGAGATTTTAAGAAATTTTGTTTGGGAGTTGACAAAAGATCTGTTCAATCTGGCCCATCCACTCTCCTTCAATAACCAAGCATTTCATCATTTACCTCTACCTACCTGTTTTTGTACTATCTGTAACTCACCTCTTCCCTTTTTTCACGTGCACTGAACCAATTCTAGTCATCACTGCTGTGATATCATTAGTCGAATGTTTTATCGTTTTAACCATTTTAGTTTCTTCTTTTATTTCTTTATCCATATTTGTGTAAGTTGTTTTCATACACAATTCTATTATTTTACAAGTTGACAAGATCGAGAGTCGCAATAAAAGATTTATTAAAATAAAATTTGTATGTCCGAAAACGGAACTTTTGTAAGGTATTCTACAAAAAGCTTGGGATATTCGACATTGTTTTGTTCCATGCTTTAATAACACACAGGTTTGTGGCCAGCCACATAGTTAGAATCGTGATTTTTCAATAACTCCCTCATCTTGCAAAATATGTATAGGTGTTTTCATAGGCAATCTGTTTGTCTTGGCTTGCCTCTCTCAAGGGCATTCGTTCATGAAAACGTTGAACAAAATCTTCTCGGTCGCGTCGTTCAAGACGCTCATCATAAAAGTTCTCTGACATTTTCCAAGCTGGAATATTCCTCAATTGGGACACCTATCAATCAGATGGCAGGCCGAGCGGAAGAACTGACTTCTGACTTCGTAGCAAACAACAAAACATATATCTATATATTCAAAAGAATTTTTCATTTTTTATGTTTGTGGCCACCCAGCATTCCATTCTGGATCTGAATGCCTTTCAGGCGGCCTAGATCTTTCCCATTGGTGTGGTCCATGAAGAAATTGATACTCCACTGGCATAGTTCGAAACTTTTTTTTCGCTGTTTTTCTATCAGTATTTGCAATTGAACAACCGCCCTGGACTACATGGTCAAGTCCTTCTTCACTACCCTGTGCATTGCCAGTTCCTTTTTGCGCCAGCTTTAATGGAGCTCAACAGAGATAATTAGCGTTTCATGTAGCTGAGCGGTCATTTGAAGTTAAATTTTGAATCGTTTTTAGGAAATTGGTTTTGCAAAGTCATGCCCAAATCCTGAAACTTGACAATTTTCTCTTTCTTGATGTTCCTGGCCTTGATTCCCCGAACAGGCTATCAGGTCTGTCTGTGCTTTGAGCTAGTTGTGTCGAATCTAAATTACTCAATAAACAAACAATGGGGGATATCAGAGTGAGCGAGAAAAAGTAGCAAGTGAAGTGTGCTAACAAGTATTGAAAAAAAAAATTACTGACATCATTAGCTTCCAATAACATTCAAGCACCGATTGATATAATTGACTCCACCCCTTGCCAGCCCATAGAGAGCCACGAAGAGAAACACACTCAGAATACGGATTTCGTCGATTTTCAAAATGTAATTTGGAGTGGATAAGTGCTGGATGGCCGTGTTGGACCGTTTGGGAATCAAGGCAAGAGAAAATTAGTTTCAGGACTCGGACATGACTTTGCTAAGTATCAAAACAACAACGATTCAAAATTTAAATTTAGGTACAGCCACGGAACATGCACCTTTAATGAAGTTCTGCCACATGATGTCTAGATTTCGAAAAGTACACTCATATTTTTTGTCAAAATACGGCCTTGGCTTTTCGTGGTTTAATCTATTTCGAAGGAGACACGTTCTCCGCCCCTAAATGTTTGCATTTAGACTGATGGTTTGGGCATGTGAACAGTTTCGCACCCGTAAGTCGAGATTCAATCAAGCTGAAATTGGTACATGGTTTATTCTGTTTTCGACCATGAATTTTCTGACCTAGTGAGTTACAAGGGCTTTTTTCTCTTGATTACTCGATCTTGAGTGGACTGTGTCCTTAAAATGGACCTAATATTTTTTTCTTGTCCACTACCCGCATTTCCTAGTTAGATTATATATATTTGAAAATCGAGTCATTGCTTGTACGCCATTTATTGGTCTTTTATCTTCCAATGGCCTCATTTTCTAGTTATAGATCGACTGAACTTGGGTTTCGTTGGGTTGAAATAATGACCAGATTAGCTCTGCTGACCTCTGGCCTTGAGGTTATCAGTCATCTTTTCCAAATCAGTCCCACAAAGTGTAAATCAACTCGGTGGTTCAGTCGAGGTCGAATCGCATCATCCAAGGTAAATCTGGCCATTGAAAGATTTAAGTTTGTAAAAAGACTTCCTGGACATTCAATTACAATTTTAAGATATGGTAGTCGGTGGTGTACACCACCTAGAAGTTTCATGCCATTTTCACAATCCTGTAACTTATTACTGATAACTCTAAGTGCCTTATTATTTTTAGATTTTGGAAGAAGTGGAAAAGTTGAAAGCTTTGAAATTGGAATTAGGTGATGAGTCAGGGTCTACTGGGAAACTGATCTTAAAGACCCCTAAAGGCACCCGAGACTACCAGCCTGAACAAATGGCTATTCGAGAAAGCGTGCTCAACAAAGTCATCAAAGTGTTCAAAAAGCACGGAGGAGTGACGATTGATACCCCTGTCTTCGAACTAAAGGTAAATAAAGTGAGCTTGCGCTACAAGGCAAAGTTGTCTTTAATTTAAAAGGCAATTTCAGAGGGAATTCACATAAATACTGCATAGCTTCGAATTGGGAGCATACATTATTTTTTATTAACAGGATGTACTCACTGGCAAATATGGCGAAGATTCGAAACTCATCTATGATCTGAAAGATCAAGGAGGCGAGATACTGTCCTTGCGATATGATCTTACTGTTCCCTTTGCCCGTTATGTTGCTATGAACAAAACCTCTACCATCAAGCGCTATCAAGTCGCCAAGGTGTACCGCCGTGACAATCCCTCCATGAGTCGAGGTCGCTACCGAGAGTTCTACCAATGTGACTTTGATGTGGCTGGTCAATTTGACCCCATGATCCCAGACGCCGAATGTATCAAGATAGTTCAAGATATTCTTACATCTATGGACATTGGGAACTTTGTTATCAAAGTCAATCATCGGCAGATCTTGGATGGTATTTTTGAAGTATGTGGCGTTGCCAAGGATATGTTTCGTACGATTTGCTCATCGGTGGACAAATTGGATAAAGTAATGTACTATAGTATTAATGTTTTACAATTGGTCCTTTGTAAATTGAAAATTTATACTCCGATTTCCTTTAGTCTCCTTGGGAAGAAGTTAAACGGGAAATGATCGAGGAAAAGAATTTAGATCCAGTTGCTGCGGATGCCATTGGCGAGTTTGTTCGAATGAATGGTGGAATGGAATTGGTGGATAAACTAGAATCCACTTCTTTGAGTGAAAGTAGCACAGCCAAAAATGGCCTAGATTCGATGCGATTACTTTTGAAGTATTGCGCCTTGATGGGATGCCCTCAGAGCGTGTCATTTGACTTAAGTCTAGCTCGGGGTCTGGATTATTACACCGGTGTAATTTTCGAGGCAGTTTTAATGGGTAAGTTTTATTGGTTTTAAGAAGTGTTTTAGTTACAGCCATTTTTAACTTTTATTTGAAGCCGAAGTCCGCGATGAAAAAGGCGAATTGATCCAAGTCGGAAGTGTGGCTGGGGGAGGGCGTTACGACAAACTGGTGGGCATGTTTGACAGCAAGAATAGGGACGTTCCTTGCGTGGGAGTGAGCATCGGAATTGAGCGTCTCTTCTCCATTATGGAGGCTAATTTGGCCAACACCAAAGTGCGTACATCGGAGACTGAAGTCTACGTAGCTACAGCGCAGAAGAACTTGTGCGAAGAAAGGCTCAAGCTCTGTCGCGAGCTCTGGGACTCTGATGTTAAGGTAAAGCATTATTTCCTCAGCGATTGGTATTCGTAAACCTCTATTGGAACTGTAAGCAAAGGTGCGTCCATGCGAGATACTTTTTGCCTTACATTTTGCCGTACAGCTTCTCTGACACCTACATAAATTTTAGATATGTTTATATAGCATTATTTGCTGGAATGGCATATTGTTACCGAATCACAAACCTGATTCACCACCTGATTCTCCCAGTCAAATTATGTTAAACGGGACTCAATAAGTGAGAAAAACATAACCAAAACCTTGTTTATCACAGAGGAATGTTAACAATGGGCAATATCTGAAGTATTTAGGACTCAACAATTAACAGAATGTTGAATGAGTCGCCAGTAAATCTGGACGTTAACCCAGAATAAAGGACAAGGACTATGATGATTTATAGCGGTCAAAAAGCCCTATCAAATTTACAGAGAAATATCCAAATACATTTTGACAATAAACCCTCAAGTTTCCTGCTTCAAATGATAGACCAGGACATAATTATTTTGCTAGAAAGCAATTTCTTCTAACAAAAACCGTTTCGTCGATATCGACGAATACTTCTACGGAGCACGTTAGATCCCCGTGAGTCGGTGGGCGGCCGTGAGCTGGGGGTCGGCCGTTAAATGTTTCCTTGAAAAAGGTCGGGGAGGAGAATCGAACCAGGGACCTCTCTCATGTTAGGAAACTGCTTTAAACACTACAACACGTGTCCTCCCATTTGGGTTTAAATGCATATTGAAGTGCATTATTTGGGTTAAATGCATATTCAAGCACATAATTTGGGATGAAATACATATTTAAGCACATAATTCGGGTTTAAATGCATATTGAAGTGCATATTTCGACAAGTTGTCGTGCATTTTTTAAGGGATAAAATGGAATTATTTTTTGCATATTTTATCCGTCTCTACTGATTAGCCTTTCCTGCGCTGTATTTCTAAAAAAGTCTTTTAAACAAATGTACAATTATACAGGGTGCGTAATCAGTTCTGCAGTCGAACTTTTGGAGCAATTATTAACATAAATTGCAGTTATTTTATTTTCGATCTGGAAGTTGCGCCTGAAATATTTCAATCGGCCTGAAAGACAATCAAACTGACTGATTGGCATTGGGAAGAATGTAACAAGGAGATGAAGGTCCTTGTAAATCCGAATTAACGAGGTATTGAACATACTTCATTTTTTTATCAAGAAAGTCCTTCAGACAATTAGGCAAATTCCCATGTATGCCGCAGCAGAGAGACATCTCTCGGCATTTAAAAGCTTCCATCAATAATTAAAAAAGTCACATTGCAAAAGCTTTCGTATTTTATTAAATTTTCTTGAAATTTTTCATAAAGTGCAATATTGCTATTCCCAGCCCTTATCATTCTTTTCGGGTGCAGAAGTTGTTACGCACCCTGTGTATGGCAACAAATTTAGGCCAGCTTTGGTACTGCATTGGTGAAGCACCCACTATGCCATTGGTGAATCATGGTTTCATCCCTCGCTAGCTAAGTCCAAGTTTCTTTGTGGTATCTGCGAATTGAATTTGATACGAGTATTGAAATTTAAAAAGCAATTCGAAGATCACGCAAACACTTATTAATGTCTTGTGAAAGGTGAAACCCGAAAAAAACCGTTGTGATTTCCTTAAGATACCAAAAGAAAATTATAACTCAGAGCCAACAAAAAGGGACCTCGCCCGGAATTTTTTCTACATGACTCTCGAAACGAAAAGTAGCGCCTACTTGGAACTGAACTTCGTGCGTCCTCTTGAGCTTTTGACGGTCCGTGCTTCCAGACGAATGGCAAAGAAAAGCGCCAAATAATAGTCAAACATCCCAAGCAAAAGCCTCAGTTGATGAGACTGTCGCTTATTTTACTTCGTCTTATACCATAACATAAAATAACATAAAAGTGGAGTTGCGCGAAGCTGGCTTGGCAAATGCGAAAGCAGGGCTTGTTTGGCGGTGGGCTTTTAAGACAAATTCCTGCAAAGAACATCCAATAAATGCATTCTTGTAATAAAAAACTTAATCATAATTATTATTGGAAAATATTGGTGACTTCAATTTTTTAACAGAAACCCCCATTTCAATGATTTTCAAGGACCAAGATAGAGCGTCCTCTTTTAAAGCCTGGCTCTAGAGGACGCCCTTTATGCTTTCAAACTCCGCTAGGGGCATCCTTGTTTTTATTGTAGTTAAATATTTATAGTCCATTAGCCTGATGGTATCTGGTGTAGACGTGCCATAAACATTTAAAAGATTAATGCTTGTTTCTGCGTGTTAGTTAAACCATGAACCTCTTTCCAATCCTATTGTACTTCATTTTTCAGACTGAGCACTCTTACAAGAAAAATCCTAAACTCTTGTCACAACTCCAAGAATGTGAAATCTCCGGTATCCCTTTGGCCGTTGTTATTGGTGAATCTGAACTGCAAAAAGGTGTGGTAAAACTCAGAACAGTGGCTACAAGAGAGGAGACTGAAGTTTTGAGGAGCTCTTTGGTCCATTCCATCAAAGAAAAATTGAACGAACTAAAGGCATCGCAATAGATTTCGCTCATCTACAGCTTCCCACACCACCGAATCATACACCACTCACTTGAACATGTTCGTATTTTAATCATGAGATCAAGTGGTTTATATGTATTTATCATGAAGCGCAGAAACATTTGAATGTTTTTATTTTTAAAGATAGACAATGTCATTTTTCCATTTCGGGAAATGGATGATTATAATGATTAGAGCCGATAGCTGTATCCCCATGACCTCCCATCCACATTTCCTCTGTAAAATGAGACGTAGCGCTCATCGCTACGTCTCACCGAGGGATAGGAATAATTTGGATTAGACTGACTGTAGGGGACATTTCTCTTAATAGGGTGCTGGTAAGGAGGTAGGGACCGAATCTCCGAAGGCTTTGGCTCTCCTGATCGATTTTGTAGTGGAGCTGAATAATACGTGTCAAGGCCGCTAGTAACAATTTCGGGTGATTCGTTTCTTGTTATGGTTTCAACAAATTCTGACTTCAGTCTTTCTACTAGATTGGCGCGAGCTCTTAATTGAGAAGCTGAAGCTCGAGATTTGTGCTCCATTTCGTCAGTTTGGAATACTGCTCCCCTTGGGCCTTCTTGTGACGGACTTTCTGTTTTCGAAAACAGAAATTCCCGAGGAGTTATCAATGCCGATTGGGGATCTAGGCTTTTTGAAGTCCATGTTTCTTTTTTATCGCCGTTTTGAGGCTTTAGCGTTGGGAATAGTCGATTTCGTGACGACCGATAATCTTCAACGGGTTGTTGATTGCGCGGAGTTGACTTAACTTGATGGAACCTTTCTTTACTTATGCGGCCTCTCACAGGATTCTCGTTCTGCTCGATGACCCTTTTTGGAGAAGTGGCTCTAGACCCAGGCGATAATTGTTCCCGGTTTCTAATACTAAATTTACCCCGTGAAATGACACTTTCGGGCAAGTGCGGCTGATAATAACTGTCTTCTAACGGAGGCAGATGGGTAGTTATTCGATCTACCTTCATAGGCCCTTCAGATCCTACACTAACTGTAAAATTTGAAAGTGGGCCAACCGATGTCCTTAAAGATTTCCTTGGATTTGGGGTGGTTCTAGGGGCATGTGTCGTTGATACAACGTACGAATACAAGTAACTATTTGGTGTTGTTTGGTTAATAAAGTAATCCACGGATGGCTTGGTCGTGCTACTTTCGGAAATTGGTGCAATGCCCTGATCTAATCTTATTCGTCCCTTTCGAATAGAATGGAAGTTTTCCATTGCATTTATGAGCTGTTGCTCATTTAGAACTGTTGGTTCTTTTGTGACGAGGTTTTCTTCAAATGGTTGAGCTGGATGTATGCGCATACGACTCAACGACTTAACTGTGACATAAAGTTGATCATTGTCCACCACCACTTCGTTGATTTCGTCCAGCCCTTGAACATCAGGTCCATACTCGTCTTCATTAGGTAATGGAACACCGACTCCGTATTCGACCGGAATAAAATCTGGAGGGGGCAACTTGGGTTCCTTATACGGGGCCTGATAATCATCTAAAGGTTCCCAAGGATCATCGTAGCCGTTTCGGTCTCGAGTTAACCCACCCTTGAGAACGAGTAGATTCCCTTCGGAAAGCCAAACGTCTTGAGCAGGCAGAGTCCCAATACTCTCGAGTTGCTCCTCACTCAGTTCCTCGTTCAAAAAAGACTTCACAAACTCCTTCTCTTGACGGTTGTGGTTCCTTTCTTGGTTGGGAAAGAAATCGCTAATCAGAGCATAGGGGCTATCCTCGTCAGTGACATTTAACTTGGGTATTTTGTCTTCTTCCACATTTTCTCCCTTTTTTATCTGTTCTGCATCGTCTGCAGTTTCCTTCCCATCGATTTCCTGTTCTTCTTGCTCTTGGATCTCCTTGAGTTGAAGTTCTAGGTGTTTAATGTTGTTGGCGATCTGTTGAGTAGTTGTGGTCGTATGTCGCCGACCACCTCTAGCTTTACCCAGAAAAGCCAGTTGTTGGTTTCTCCTTCGTTGTCGTTCCTTCAATAACCATAAAGGCCGTCGATTCCTTTGTAAGGTAGAATGAGCAGAGCAAAGGTGAGAAACCAAAAGCAAAGATACAATCAAAAAGTTTCTCCTTCTCCAATCCACCCACATCTGGAAAATAAGAAAAATATTCGCGTCATAATTTTATCTCCTCGTACCCGGCCGGAGTCTAGTGGTGAGTGATGACCAGCGTTCTCAAACTTACGCAAATAACATTTATTTGCGTCCTGGGCCCTTAATTGCATCTTTTTGCATCTTCGGTCCGTTTCCAGATTTTTTATGCATTTTAGGCCTCTTTTGACTGATTTTGTTCGGACCGAAAATTAATATTTTCACTATTTTGATGAGAAATTGGCACCCTTGACGCTTGTCTGCACAAGTCCCGCCTGCCATCTCTTTCCTTGGACACAAACGATTATACTACACAGTGGAAATGAAATATCAAATAAGCATGTTTTATTAAACAAAACCTCATTAATAACAACCCACCTAGCACTTTCAAAGAATCGCACAGTCTGAAGTCGATTTCAAATAATATCAGGCAGGTCAAAGCTGTCACCAATTGTTATGGAAGTTTAGTCCTAGATTATTCTTCAGATTGGTGATCCACTGAGATCAGAGCATACTGTTATTAGAATATATGTGTCCAATTTAAGTTGCTTAAAATACCATATTATGCCAAACCAATATAAAGCATCTCTGAAGTTTATTTGCATCCTTACATGCATCCTGGGCTTGTTTTTTGCATTTGAATTTGCATCTTGAGGTCATTTTTCACGGATAATTTTGAGAACCTTGGTGAGAATAGAACACAAAAGAGTAATGATAGCGATGAAAAACCAATAAGAGATGATTTCTAAGGTTTAGGTGATTCCCTTATCTTCTCACCGCTAGCAGCAAAATTCTTGTCATGCTCCGTTTGGGCAATCTTGGGCACCTGGGACTAAATTAGGTCATTACTTAAAATCTGTACGATTTGCTGGATTTGGCCCACTTCGGTAGTAAGGCTATTAGGAATGGCCCACTTTGGTAGAAAGCCATTGTAAAACGACGATTAACAAAGAAGCAAAAAGGAACAAAAAACATTGATTAATAATCGTTTAAAATCAATTCAAAAGTCTTTAAAAGGTTAACAACATTAAAAACATAGAAACTATTTTCTAATTGAATATTTAAATAGGTTTAAAATTAGTTTTATGGCGTCACTTTTGCCGTAGCAAACTTAAAACATAATGTCATTTTCATGGGGACAAATCATTAAATTCTGAATTCTGAGAAAAAGGGAGTAAATTATTTTTATTGCTGACATCGGGGCCAAACTTGATGCAAAATTCGATTGCAAACGAGTTGTGCCATTTTTCACCATGTTTTTTTTTGTTCGTTTCGGATTTCGTATGATGAAGGACATTTTGAAAATATACAGGACATAATAAATAAACGTCTCCCAGCATTTCTTTACCAAAATTACGTTCTTTGGGAGGAAAGAAAATCTGCGCAATCTGAATTCTCGTTTGGATTCTCGTTTCTCTTTACCAGACTGAAATCTTTTTCTGGACTCAACTAATTATTATCGAACATCTGCAATCATGACACAAAAGGACAACATTGAAAAGGTGTTACAAATTCTTGAGCATATAAAACTTCCCTGTTAGAACACTGGGTCTAAAGTCATAGGGAGAGTTGACAAATTTGGTGCAACATCTCATGATCTCAAGTCAAAGGATTTTTTTGCTCTGAGAGAGGTTTTCACGGGCTTTTCTAACTGCTACAAGGAATGTAATCCCCAGTACTATTCAAATGAAATTTTATAATTTTGGAATGCTACTTAAAAAATTTGTCCAAGTATACCTTGAAAGATGCTACCGGATCAACATTGCCCACATATTCCCTACGAATATTAGAGGTAAGCAAATTGTACGATAATGGGGCCCGTGGTTGAAGAGAAGTGGACCTCATTGTTCAAACTAGCCTGGATTCATGAGGGCTCGAAGCCCCACATTAAGCACATTAAGCCCCAGCAGTCAATAGAATTGACCCTAAAACCTGAGTTGGGACAAAGCTCATTGATGCTTTCGCAAACGCACAGTATCAGACACCTTTCGTACCTTCACTGCACACTGTACAGTCCCAATGTTTCTATCACTCCCAACTAGCTGGCTCCTTCGTCGCCATCTCAGGTATTTTTGATATCAGCTCATGAGCAGTTAATGAATAAAACTGTAACAACTTATAAAAAATTAAATGCTACTTGAACCATTCGTATCATGTGTAGATGAACTGGAACTCAAAATTAATTCCTGAAGAAAGAACTGTTGACCCTCAAAAGTACGAGTGATGTTCCAAAATTTGAAGATGATCTCCTTTTCTGCTTCAATGTCCCATTTTTTCAGTACTGGTTTTTTTTCTTGTTCGTTCTCTTCCCCGCTTTTCGCTCTAATCCTGTCAGGGCTACAGGATATTGTCAGATCAGTCATTTTATCATTTTCCTACAAATCTTCCATTTAGAGGAGTTACAACATTGAACTTCTTCTAATTGATTTCTTCTCACGGAAACAACTGGGGGTCAATTTTCGCAGTTTATAGATTTCAAACATCAATAGCAAAAGAAAAAAAGAACTTTACTTCATGGCGAGATTGACTGAGAGTGAGTTTCGATGACACTGATGTTTGTTTCCAGTTTTGTACAAAAAAAATCTTCAACATTCTAGTCGGGGCTTTATACCGATACAGGGGGAATGAGTTCCCCTTAAGTCACAATTGACAAGATATTTGGTCACACAATGCGTTCGAATTTGCCGCTCTAGGTTCAACCATAGAAGAAGCATAGAAGGGTAAAAATTGAGTTTGTTGTGTTTTTTTCTACTGAAGCTGAATCGACAAGAACAGTGCGCCTCTAGCCAGTTGGAAGGAGCGCCTCTACAATTAGAAACGATAACATATCAGGCTTTTGTATCAGCAGTTCAGCTGTCATCCATTTGCTTTGAAACCGAGTCCGCTTGGCTTGCGTGCTTCACTCTCTCTTGGTTTTGCTTTCTCTATGGTTGAACAATAGAGGAAACATAGAAGATAAGAGTAAAATTCGAGTTTGTTGTGGTCTTTTACTGCAGCTGAATCGCCAACCAGAGGACAGTGTAACTCCAGCCGATTGAACAATCTGATACTATACCCTACAGCTTTTCACATGTCACCCCATCAGTAGTTTTGAAACGGAGAAAAGACTTTTTAGCTTGAAGAACCTCTGGTAGGCCTCCTAAGCTCAACAAAAAATCGTACAGAAATGGAGACCCGCAAGCAGGAACAAGTTTTAAGGAAGCCCTGGTTCCGAGACCTAAAAAGGCAGAGAGGGTCACGCGGTAAGCGGTTTTGATATTTCATGTGTACCCACTTTCGCTCGTGATACGAGCCCTAACTGAGGTGGTCCTTGAAGCTAAAAATTCGACATTCCGGTTCGAAACTCATCACTACCCATTAGCTTAGAAAACGAGTCCGCCTGGCTTGCTCGCATCGCACTCTCTTGGCCTTGTTTCCTCTATAAAATAGAAAACAAAGAAGAGTAAAAATGAGTTTGTTGTGGTTTTCTACTGCAGCTGAATCAGTTAACATTGAACAATCAGAAACGATAACCTAACAGCCATTCATTCAGCTGTCACCGATTCGCTTTAAACGGTTCCGCATGTTTGCTCGCATGGCCTTCTTCCTCATTGCTTGAACGAAAGGCTAGTCTTGGATTGTTGATAAAAAATGATCTAAATGTCATTGGAAGTTTAAAATTGGATAATCTAGTAAATAGAATCGTCAAAAAAAGGATGGTAGCAAAGTAAGGTAGAGGTTTGGTGTTCGGTTTGAAAAAAAGGAGGATTTTATGACCTTCACCAACTTACAATATAACTGCAAGGATTGAAGTCGTTCCCAATAGATTAAGTGGTTCATGCCTACAATGTATGTTGTAAAACTTTTATGTACTTTTTTATGTTGTGCGTTTATGGAACTAGAGAGCTTGAAAATTTCAGGGTTTCAATAGCTTCGGTGACTTCCCTCTCGCCAATTATTCAGTCTTCTACAAAGGAACTGTTATCGCCAAAAAAAGGTCTTTTACTACATGTTGAGCCGGAGTTGAAAAGACCGACGAAAATTGATCGCCAAGGATATTTGCTGCATCCAGTGCTACCAGATGTGTTGATTTATCACCAAACTGGGGATTTTACAAGCAATTTAAGGACAAAATTTTGCGCCTGGTGATTGGTGATTTAAGGCAAAAAGAACCTCGAAATCTGGTGACTTTGAACAATCCGAAAAATCCAACTTTAATATGGTTGGCTAAAATAGAAAATATTTTTGAAAAAAGTACACACAGGTATAAAATAGATTGCAAACATATTACAAAACACCTGCTGATGTTTTCCATCAATCTGAAATAGCTCTTTTATCTTTGCAATTTTTTAAGCTACTCTATTTCAAATTTTACTTTTGTTTGGGTAATGAACTTCCTCCTTTAAAAATCAGGCACATCTTGACGTGTTCTCATGATTTTTGGGGTAAATGGTCATGAGGTGAATGGTTAGTTTTGGTAAAATTGACTTACCATTACTTTTTTGAAACTTAAAAACTTACTTTTCTTAACAAAATTGTTTTGCAATACATTTCTACGCTATGGCATTATTGTGTCTTAGTTAATGAACTGATATTTATCTTTTTCACAAGATATTAAGATGTGCAAAATACGGACATTCTAGGGGGTATCATGGACAAGGCAAAATCTGCTCGCAAGGGATAGCAGGTTCAAATCCCAATGCTGGAAGATATCATGATATAATTTTCCTTTTCTTCTACGTGTTGCTTGATAGGGAAGTCAAAAGCAGCCCTTACAACCTCCAGAACGTGTTGGTGCCTGCGTCAATTTTTTTGCAAATTTGTTGTCAATAAAGACCATATATGTCTGCAAATTTTTGTCGGCCCTATAAATAACAACAAGGCTCATGTGGTGTTTACATTAATATTTGGTTATTTTTCGTTGAAGCCCCAAAAATTTGGTGATAAAACTGGTAAGTTTTGGCAAAAGTTGGGTGATAATCGATCCATTTCATCTGGCAGCACTGGCTGCATCGGTCGCTTAATTTAGCTTTTGTCTCTATCTTGGTATGATTGTTTGACTTTGTTTGACTAGAGAGGTAATTCTAGTTGGGTGCTTACGTCTCCGAGATTGTCTGAGCTTAAATTTATAAAGGTCTCCAGTTGTGGTGAGGAATATTTCCAGCATGTTATGATCAGTAGAGCTGGACAAATATGCACATAAATATGCAACAAAAATGGCAAATTCCGTGACAAATATATGCAACACATTTAGCAACTTTATTACTATTTCGTAAGCCTTACAGCCTACCAAAAAACCCATCTCCTTATCATCTGGTCTCTAAGGTGAGCCTCAGAGATCCCCGAGAGATGAGAAGCAGCTCCCAACGTCAACCAAAGTGCAACCATTGCGGGGTCTGATGGCACCTTGGCCCTCTCCTCTCTGTCTGCAGGCTCAGCGGACAGAATCTTGGCAAAGTTAGAGACTATTTAAAAACAAGGATTCTTCTTGATAATTCATGAAAAGATCAGTGTATGATTACCGGATGGTGGCTGTTGACTAGATATTTATTGATTGTTTGTGGAGGTATTTATATTAAGGGAAAATGTCTATGGCGAGTATGATGGTGGGAGCATGAGTAGTGGTAAATGTAAATTGATATCAGTGACTAGAATATTTCAATCAGTTTTCAGAATATGCAAAAACATCAAAATATGCACAGAACCCCCAAATACCCAAAATATGCAAAATATGCAACCTTGCATATTTGCCAAGGTCTAATAATCAGACAAATTAACTGATTGGGATTACCTGATGGCTGAAACCAAATCCGGGTCGCGGGAAAGTATAGTCTAGCATACCATCGGCTAAACAATTATAGATGACCTTTTTTGGGTGTTGCATTATATGCCCACAAACATGCGAAGTAGAGCTCCTTGTTACATCTTATTACTGAAATCCAGAGATCCGTCCGAATAAAACTAATTAGGCAGCTATATTTTTTGTGCTGAATTTTTTCTTCCAGCACATTTGATGCATTTAATTTTCCCTGTCAATATAAGTATGCATAATTCTTACATGCATTACAGGCACACTTGCACGTTGTGATTTGATTAATAATATTTGGCCGAGAATAAAACCACATGTATTGTTCGGTTTCTATAAGAAACTCTTCTGATGACTTTGCTATGGTAACGTGTTTAACCTTGACCTTAGAAGCTTTAGAACCCTGGCAGTATGAGAATAAACCAAGTCCCGTACCTCTTTGTCCTCGTCGAGCTTGGCTGAATTTCATACGCCTACCAACCTTGCATACTGAGCTATCGCGTACGCTTATCATCATTCTATCTATGATGGCCAGTGAAGAAGTCGAAATCACCACTTTTAATATTGGAAAGATAATCATGACTACATTTTTGTAATGAACAAAGATCGAGCTAAATGCACTGAAGCAGTGTTATTTCATTAATTCCAACTTTCTTTCATTACTATGAAAACCTTTGGAAAGTGATTATAACTTTCATCACGACACCATCCATGGCTTGTCGAATTACCAGAGCTCAAAATCATAGTCATCATTCCCATAATTTAAATTCCACACGACTCTCAAAGTCAACTTCAACATTCACCTCGTGCATGAGTTAGTGGTACGGAGACGAGTCCTCAATGACTTCTTCGTTAACCTTGGTTTCGCCAACCAACGTCAATTACTGTTGCAACGATCCTAATCCTCATTTTTGTCATCAACACCGCGTCACTGCCAGCATTTTCATCATCATCATCACCATTACAATCACCATCACTATTTTAAGCATGTTCATCTCGTTCTTTTGCTTCTTTTTAACTCCAGATTTGTTGTATTCGTAAATAGCGGTTGAGAACTTTACGGTTTGCAGTATACAGCTGCTTTTCTTAACAACAACGATAATACTTGTTCATGAAGAAGCAAAAGCAAAAGAAACCAATAATGCACAAGGTCCTTGAACAACCTCATCGTTGAAGATCTTAAACTACCCCTCTCGAATTTTCCAAGAAATGGTGTTAAGCCAAGGAAATCCAATTTTCTTTCCACCAAACCATGGCAAGCCTAGCCAAGCCAAGCAAGTCGAACGTGAAGTTCGTTCGTCGTCGTCATCGTTCTCACGATTACAACCAAACAAGAAGGAACCCACCAAACGATCAGTTTGATGAGCACGAAGGATATATCACAAACGTACAAATGAAGGTTTGCTTTCAAGGACAAGATTCGATCCGAAAACGGAAAAAAGAACGAAACAATTCAAATGCAAAATGCAGGCAAAAGGCAAACAAATTGACTGTTCCTTTGGCATTTTTTTTTAAAGTTATTTCACTTTAAACGATCGCCTTAGAAAACATTGGAGATACTGACAATAGCTTAGGTGTTTTGGGTCTTTAGTATTCAAAACCAAATATATGGAGCAATTGTGTTCTCTTATTTCCCATTCAACGGTGCACTGTGGAATGAAAGTAGTGCAAGGTATAAACCGTTGTGTATGCATCAAGAACAGAGTTGCAAAGTTCCCCTCTCGTAGCTAAAGATCAAAAGATCAAAAGTCTTGTGAATAAACCGAAAATGCCTCGCATGAACAAGGTATTCTATTTATCCAACAACAAAGAAGTTTGTAAAACCAATTGGTAAACTAGGAAGTACAAATTCGTTGGTGACTAAGTTTCCATGATGTTAGATATTGCCAATGTGTGTTGTTCAACTTGAACAAGCAATCTTCACCAATTACTTACTCTTTTGAATCATGACTTCCAACATGAAAGCAGTTTTACCAGGCAGAAAAGCAATCAAGTTTGTAAGCTTTCAACCTTATCTCACTTGGAAAGTACCCGAAATAATACAGTTACACTGACCAAAAACATGTTGGAGTTCCAACAAAAGCGCTGATCCCAACAAACACCAAAATTAACCGATTTTTAACAACAGTGATGCGTCAAAGCTTTATCAGAATCGCTTGTTTTAATCGTTATTGTGACAAAGTCAATTGTTTTGAAATTCTCGTCTTAGTTAAACTTTGAGCGTCGAACCGAGGTGGTTGAGAAAGTTGCAGGCAATGGCATTTAGTTGAGAAGTAAGCGTCAATAGGAGTTATTTCCGCAATGCAGAATGGGGCCTCTCGAAGTTCTACCTGGCTTGTTCATTCAACCACACCTGAAATTTGCCTCCGACGATTGGGACGTTACCACATTATACAATAAAACTGTTTTTCAAACCGAAGGTTTTTACATTGGACATTTTAAGTTCAAATTTAGATTTAAATGTTTTCATTGAAAAGGAAAATAACTCCAGAGGCCTTGCAACACGTCCGTTCACTCTGATGCTGATGTGTTCTTCTTTTCTGAGTTTAATTTGGGGTTGCCCCAAATACTAACTGACTATTTAATAAGGCTTGTCAAGTAAACACATTCGTGAACAACTGATGTTATTCCATGAAGTAAAATTAAAGACAACATGGCCAGCCAAACTGCACTATGCATGCATTGAATTTTGACATTTATTTCATTTTACATGCTTATTTAGGCGGTTTATTTTGTGGTGTTGAGCCAATTTGATAGTACGTTCACCGAATTATGCGAAACATGTTCATTTTGTTGGGTTGTGTAAAACAACTCACTCAAAATCATTTGATTATTGAAAATTCAATGAGCGGATGGTGCGAGTTGACTGTGATGTTTGTCTTAGTTCTCCCTCCACAAAATGACCAGAATCAGGGTGCCGGACCACATTTTTCTTTGAATTACCTTCACTTGACATCCCTTATAAGTTACATTTATGTTGATAAGTGTCTCCCTTTTAGCATGTCAAAATCAAGCTCAGGGTGTTATGATTTTGCTCGCTTCTTGACCTGCTTTTTATTTTCTAAGATGAAAACAGGTACAATGTGCCAGATTGATACGTATTTTGGTAACCCTAAATTTTTAGGGAAGCTCGAGTAAAAACAATAACTTGGCATTACAAACTTGAAATTATCTGACAATCTCCAGACAATGTCGACTTTGAAGTTACAGGGCATAAAAGGTAAAAGGAGCTCTTCAAGCATTTTTCAAAACATGATCGCTGTTAAACTCCAAATCTGAAACCAAATTGCCAGTTTCTATATTTATCTTTGTAAATATTGGACACTTCAAGAGAACCAATGGAATGAGTGGCAACAAAAAACGGTCTTAGCAGAGAAAAGCCCACGTTTGTAGACAATGCATTTCTCCTAATTTAATTTCTACTTTGACCCTCTCTCCTGAGATACGTAACCCGCATTTTTTGCTTCAGTTTCGGATGGGGCAAATGTTTTGAATTTTATAGGTGATCATTTAGGATAAAGCGAACATTTCAGAACATACCAAATTTCAACCGGTAACGTTCATTGTACCTTCGTTGTGGACTACTCATAGATCTTTTCTGAAAGGACCAAATGTCTTAAAGGAAAAAATATTAACACCCCTCTCCCCCAACGTCTTTGAAAGGGTAAAAACTGAAATAATCGTCGCAACAGTTTTTTTGTTATTCTGTTTTACGAAATAGATTAATGCAGCAAAAGAAGATTTTCTGCTACTTTAGTTTTGGCTTCTCACTAAAGTAGGAACATATGGATCATTCAAAGTAAAATTGGTTTATCTTGTAATGTGTAATATTGTCACCGAGTACCATGCCTCGCAAAGAATTAAATGTCAAACTTGGTCGAGTCTTCCTTCAAAATATTTTTGTTTTGGTCTTTGATGAAGGTCTTTTTCAGTCCACCAGAAATCTCACTTAAATGCAATTCAGCAATTTGAGCTCCGTGCACAGGGAATCAACACACACCTGAGTGAGCCGTCAATCCATCATTGATAACAATACGAAAAGGTGAAATTCTTTGTTCATTGACTGATATAACCCGAACCAAACCTGGACCACCAATTATACCAATAACGAATAGTGTTCCAATGTAACGCCAACTAGAAAGCACGAACTCCCAGATTCATGATCTCTGAGCATTCCATCAACCAACGTTATTCCATGAACCGGGGTCATCAACCCAAAAATATAACCCGACAACGGCAGATATTTGAAGGAGAAAGTTGACAAAAAGAAGCCACGAAACCGAAGTAGTTGTCACATTAGTGTAAAAAGCTAGCAAAACGTATTTCATGATATCTTTTTCACTTTGGTGTTAAAGCAAGCACTTCCGTTTGAGGACAAATCTTGTGTAATACATATTTTTAATTAATGATATTTTCTGCTAATTATGTTAACAATCTAATTTGCGATTGTTTTAATGAGTGTATTATAGGTACCTTATAGATAGTGAACTTAATTTTTAATAAAAAAAAGAGTGAACAGGAACACCATTGATCCCATCTCACTTATGCCGAAAAACCTTAAAATTGACTAGACTGGGATTTGTATAGAAAGTTCCAAAATGAACAACGTCGGCTACAGTTTTCCATTTTTAATCAAATCTTGAAAAAATGGAAACAAATCAGAACATCTCACTTACTGTTAATGATTTCCCTTTCTCTCTCTCGATATTCTTGCTGGTTTGATGAAGTAAGTACGATTTAGATGAAATCCAAAAAATACCACAGTACTTCTTTATATCACCACTGATATTTTTTGTTGATATTTGCAATGTTTATGACGACAATCATAATGACATTTTTCACGAAATTTTCACAACAAAATGCAACATCCACCGAGTTGAACGGTTCGACAAGTGTGGCAGGACTCTGAGCTGATGAGCGGAACAAAATAATATCTACACTCAACGCACGCTTTCAACGATGTGATATTGTAGAAATGACGGTGCTTGCGCCCTTCAACCATGAAATTCAAGCTTGGATCACTAACTAAAGGATGGAAAACGTCTGGATGGACCATGCCTGCAAAGGCCTGCATATTGATTCGTGTTAGAAGTGATTTTTACTAACGAGTCAAAAAAACTAATCAGAAATTGAAAAATGATTAGTATAAGTGGAGACAAACATTTTTGATACAAATTCGAGCCACTTTCCTGCAGCTTTTATGAATGATGCGAATTCATGTCTCGTCTGAAAATTGTTTGATAATTGCAAAACAAGTTACATGCATCACTTATTGAAAACATTTTTGAAAGTAATAAGATGAGGTTGAAAGAAATCCTGCATGACAGTGTGGTTTGGTATTCTTTTATGGGTATGTTTTGCTTCAGAGTTGGTCACAACCTTATGATATCCAAGCAAATGAATTGGGTGGCCAAATTGCCTTCTTGTTCCAAAGCTATATATTTAGCTAGATATATGGTTTTATTATCATGATCTTTTTCCACCCTTCATTCTGCAAGGACTCTCGCAAATATGTGTTTGCATGAACATGAGCATGTAGAACTCCTAAACCACAGTTTATGAAGCAAAAATCTACCTTGTTAAATCCAAGTTAAAAAATGTGAGGTAAAGAAAAATCAAGGGAAAATGTTGTGTGGTACCCTCCCTGATTTTGAGAATTTTGTAGAGAGAAAATCAAGACAAACATTAAAGTCATCTCCCGATTCAATTCAATCCGCAGTTTCAACAATCCGCAATATCAATGGAATTTTTGACTGTTCAGAGAATTAAAGCATCAAAAGAACTATCAAAATGACAGTTTTTAGTGCAGTTCTGTCAATGTGGCTCAATATGAGAAGACTGTTCACTTCAACCAACCGACAAATGAAATCTGAATATATGAAAAATTCAGTCTATGCCCACTCTATGATGGCTTTGATGTTAGTCTAAATTATCCCATCACAAAATGTCCAATATCAGAATGTCACATTACGTTTTTCCTAGAATTTCCTTTTCTTCACATGGGGAACCCGTTACGCACATGTCGAAAATTAGGGCTGCTGTGGGTTTTCCGGGCCGCTGCCAATACTCTTTTCCAACCTTGTCTCGTTTGTCTATCCATCCACTAGTCTATTCATGCACTTACGCAAGGATTACTTAAACCATGGATTGACATGCTTTGCAGGCCTTTGAAAAGATATGTTTTCGGTCAGCTCAGGCCGGCCCAAAAGTTTGTGGCTTTAGCCTGTATACCTAAAGGCCGTTTGGTAAATATCCATCATTCTTTTCACATCTAGAAGTAGATTAAAGATCCAAAAAGACACATGATAGCAATGTTATTCTGCCCACTCTCAAGAGTCTTGAAATAATAGTGTCAGTCCAAGCAAAATGAAAATCTAACTCAAACATTGCCGTGATGGCATTTGCTAGTGTGTGATAGAGACCATCCATTTACACGCCAACCATACATTCTGGTGATTCAGTCATGGTATTTTTTAAACACCATCATCATCAGTCTCAAAGCAGAGCAGCTACTTCCGTTTTACATGTTATTGTGAAGTGCACTTAAAACAAGTAAAAAAAAAACATTTTTGGCAGCTCAAATTAAATTGCAGGTATGGCCTGTAATTCCACGACTTGCACACTCATACCCGTCATTTGATGGCCCTTCCACCTGCAGCTTTCTTGTGATGAACAAAATCTTACAGGTTACCTTAGGCCGTGAATCTGTGCCTGAGCGGGGCCCATCTCTTTTTCTTTTTGGATGTCCATGGTTTAACGTAGAACAATGGGAGTGCTCACAACAGAGCAAACGTCTTGGTCGAATATTGAGCAGTAGCAACGTGTCCACGAGTTCCGTGGTCTATGATGAGCCGACAAATTCCTTTCGCTTTGCTTTAGTGCACGACGGTTGTCACGCATCGCCACCAATCGAGATCGACAGAGTAAAATGAATTTTCAGATGCGCGCTTAAAAAGATGAAGGCACCTCCCGCTACAGTGCTGCCCCCCAGGGCTGCTAATTATAAAACTAAACTTGACCTAAGAGGTAAGAAAAATCAAAATTGATCTGAAATAAAGACTGCATTCTCTGGATCTGAAACTGCAAATAGGAACAAATTGGGCCCTAAAAATGAAAACCGATTTCTTTTTTTTTTTGGAAAAAAGAAAGAACTCGCCAAAATGATCCGCTATTCTAATAAATGTTGCCAACGTTAAAACCTGATTTATCTAAATTATGTTCCAACTAGCGTAATCATGGTCTATGGGTTATCATGGTCACCCAACTGATTAAACATATAGAACAATGGTCCCTGCATAACTATACACCTCAAATTTTTAAATAGGTGATGCTCAAAAGGGCATGTCAATTAAGGGAAATTCCTGGAAAAATGTAGTCCGGCACCCTTATTTTGGGCATTTTGGGGAGGGAGAACTAATACAAACATCACAATTAACTCACACCATCCGCTCATTGAATTTTCAATAGTCGAATGACTTTGAGTGAGGTTCTTTACAAAACCCTACAAAATGAACATGTTTGGAGTAATTCGTTGAACGCACTATCAAATTGGTTCAATACCACAAATCTATTTGCCTAAATAAGCATGTAAAATGAAATAAATGTCAAATTTCAATGCATGCATAGCGCAGTTTGGCTGGGCGTGTTGTCTTTGACTTTACTCCAAGGATAACGTCAGTTGTTCATGAACGCGTTCACTTGACAAGCCCTATAAGGGCCCTTATTTGCAACGTCACACGGTCCAAAGAAAACGGAAAGAGGCACGGTAGACTGCTAAATAAACTACTCATGCCTTTTCTTGAACGCAATTTCTTTTCTGTTTCTGACTGGGGCACTAATCAAAAGAAGATTTTGATAGAATTGGCGAAAAACAACACATACGCA
>NC_081442.1:6883561-6893355 GCF_007210705.1 Tigriopus californicus
AAGGTAATTCCGACACCTCTGGAGGTCAGCCTGAACCCAGGCTTGTTCCTTGCGTTTCAGTTAAGGGTTTCCATCACATGGATTGAGCCCCATTTTAACCTCTTCAAAATTTCGTTCTTAAAAATGTGGTCGGACAACTTACTCAAACTTGTTTTATGAAGCGTGCTGGACGAGAGCAATTGCTTGACAAGGAGTCTTATTAGGGGTTTCTACTCTGAATTTGGACGAGCCGTCAGCGATTCAAATTTGCACCATAGTTGTCCTAAGTAGCTTGACTACGAATGAAACATTTTTTCCACCAGCGACAGCTGAGACGAAAACATGCGATCGCAGCGCCCTTGATCGATCTATATTTCAAGTTATCTATGGGCTGTCCTTCTCAGGGTGGTGATGGCCACACAAGGACTAGGTCCATCATCAAAAGTCAGCCGGTCCATATGAAAGACCCGAATGATGGTAATCTTCTAATGCCTGCATCATTCGTACCGGCGCGAAAAGGGGAGGCGACGCACGGCCTGCCTATAGGCAGCGAGTACTTCAGGCAAGCGAGTACTTCAGAACACTATTAAAACGGCGTTGACTTCAGTCAATTTCCTTCCTCCTATACGATTGGCCTGGAGGGTCCGTTACAAGGTGGAAGGTCGGTCTCACATCGGCTTGCCCTACCTCCGTGAAAACCAGCGAAACAAGAAGTGTATTAGGGTTGGCATGCCGGGCGCTCCAGAAAAACACGTGAACATGGCAAGGCACACAGATGAACGTTAGAGTGGCCATGTACCAGAATGGAACCCCATGTCGTTCTAAGATTTTGACAAATCAGTACATTACTTTGAAACCATTGATACAGTTTTCAAAGTGGGTGCAAATGTTATTTTTACAACACATCTTCAAAGGTATCCATGAACTGTTTCCTCAGTCAGATTGTGAATATAAAGGTTTACACCTTTGAGCCCTCCAAAAATTCCAAAACACTGAAGCTCTATTTTCTCTTTTGAGTGTTTTCAAGCCCTGATAATGAAATATGTTCTTCATTTGTCTATTTTATGCCTTTTAATCTTTATATGATATTAAACATGACTTAGCGGGACTGAGACCGATCTTCCATTCTTCAGTTGGAGGGTCTTTCTCAGCCTGTCACATCACTCCCCGGATCCAAAAAACCTAGGCCTCACTACTCATGCCGTTGTGACCCATGATGGTGGCCTTAAGCATGCTGAAGGTGATCAACCTGCCATTCGGGTGGTCATTGTGGTCCCGCCAGTCTCGGGCTGCTCGCTTCTCCTCTCACTAAGAACCAAGGGACTCATGCACACAGTCGATCACCAAACAGAGGGTGTTCCTGTGATAGAGGTGTGCCTGATGGCCCTTGCTCAGGCAGTTGAAGCACAGGTGGGCTTCGGCTACCTTCATTCTTCTTTGTGGGACGGTTAAAGCCGCAAACTTTTTGCATTTTCGAATGTGTGTCCATGTTTGTGGCAATTTGAGCACGGCGGGGGCAGCTGGAAAGGAAACTTTCTGGACTCCGGCTGAGCCCGGTCCTTGGCAGCTTGGGCTGCATGGACAGACTTGGTTTTTCCTTGTCCCTTGTTAGTCGAGTCAGACGAGGCATATCGATGAGCTGGGCCGGGCTGGGTCCTTTTGTCCTGTTAAAGCATTTTGCGATGGAATCAAACGCTTCCCTCCAACCACTCGGTGTAATCAGGGAGCCCAATCCTCGGCAATTCGCACGCATCGTCCTCCCATTTTCCCCTTTCATCTCTGGGAAGTTTCGATACGATTTGTTTGACGATCATCTTGTTTCCATCCTTGTCTAACTCCAGACCGGCCGCTAGGGCTATCACTCGGTCCGCATACTCACTGAAGGCCTGGCTATCATTGGCTACCACTTTAGCCAAGTCCAGGAGACGGTCTTCAGAGCAGTTCTGTAACTCCTCTTGACAACAGTAACGAGCTCGCAGAATAAGCAGCGGGCATTGCTTCCAAGGGCAGCTTTAAGGTGGGCCAATTTCTCAGCGGGTTTGAGCACGTCCGTATGCATCAGAGACTCGAACATGTCCAAAAACTCGGGCCAATCCACCGGCTCTCCGTCAAAAGCCGGAAGCTTGCTCTTGACTGTGGGCTCGAATCTCTCACCACTGTATTCAACGGCGTTGGGTTTTCTTTCTCAATGGCGAGGTCAATCTAATCCTCTGCCTACCTTTCTAGTTAATTCATCAAGTACTCCTGAACCATGGCGAAATTCTTTGCCAGTGTATGCTCTGGGTCTCCTGTATTCCTGAATCCATCTCTTCTGGGAAGTGGTTCAAGGCTGGTCCCACCCGCTTCAGACATCTCTGATAATTGGCCTTGATTTGCTTCATCTCCTCAGGTAGATCCATTGCCTCTTGCGTGGAGCATGAGTGTAGAACCTTGACCAACGCCTCATTGACGGAAAGGGTCATAGTGTCTAATGCGGGTTGCAACCAACAGTTGTGAAATAAGAAGCTCCCGCTGTACCATTTGTACCTCCAACCTCAGGGTCTCGTCCGCTCTACTCATGAAATGATCATCCACCAGGTCTTGCAACTCATGATTCTCGGCAAGTACTCTTTGGAGCCAATCCTCGGCCTCCTCTCCCTCTTTGGGTTCATCCAATTCCAAAACGACCTCCAGGATTTAATCATGAATTATCTGAGAAGTTCCGAGTTTTCTCGGGGTTGCTCTTGATGAGGGTTCTGCTGCCCTTATTGAGCATCAGGTTCTTGGTGGATTTTCGCAGACTTGTAGCCCTCACTTTATGTAGCTTGCGACTGGCTTTGTGTTTCCTGAGGTTTTCTTGCACCTTCTCCGGAGATCTCGTGATCGACTTCGGTAGGGTTGGCTTCTGCCTGTAGAGGTGCCATGATAGGCAAGCGGCAATCGGCATCTTCTTCTCTTAGATTTTCAAGATGGTTCCCATCCAGGCACAAAGTGACCAAGTTTGTTCGCGTGGACTAGAGCCACTATAATAGAAGAGTACGCGCATGAGATTTTTGGTCCCAAAACGTCGTTTCCATTGTACTGTGGTTCTTCAGTTCACCCCCAAGGCGGCTTTTCCTGTGTTATGTATTTACTTCATTGTTGTAAAACGTAGCAAGAAAATAAATCGGGTGCAATATTTTTTTAAATTTTATAGTCTCTACGACCGTAAAATATAATAATTTAGATGATTCGGAAGGTTCAGATTCACAATTGATGCAACCTTACCCTGGATTGGCAAAAGTGATGCGTACATTTTGTTAAACTACCATTTGCCAAACTTCAACTTAAGGTAGAGGTAAGTGGAATTTCATTCATATTCATTTCCTTCGTTTAAAAATGTCAAGTTTAATGGAATCGATAGTGGAGTAAAAATTGAAAGTGTTGTTGAAAACATGAAATAACAAGAATGTTGGCATTCAAAAACATGCACCGATACGAACTTGGCATTCCTGAATGGGCGGACACAAACTTCTTTACTAAATTCCAACGCGCCTTCAGGCATACATCCCTGCATTATGCGTCAGACCAGGGAGGTAACATTAGGTTAAATCAGGTCGAGTTTGACTACACGTTTGAATCAATACTCGAAACATCCGTTTGATGAATAAATGTAGACAAGTAACCCTAAAAATGATAACACAAATGTAATGAAAATAGGCTCCACTTGTACCTAAAATCTTTCACCATCATCATTATAAACAGTTTACAAAACTATATACAGTCACCCTTCAGTATCGCCGTTTCCGGCTCATGTGCATTGAAAGTAGAAACCTTTGACTTGCCTTCAGGACTGCCAAAGTGAACTTCAAATATGGCCCAACTCATCTCAGAAAAAGGCGATGAAGCTAGCATCATCCCATTAACTCAACAACACGCACACAAAAATATTTCGTTGAAAAAATGAGTTTCTTACTCCATCCTAGAATTAGAAACTAAGTCTTGACATTTGCTATGACAAATATTGTAGGCGCACATTTTGGCATCCCTGTTAACACAGCCGGAAGCAGGGTTGCGTTATCAGAGATTGTCAACCTTCCGGCCCGACTAATTTGTCATTTTAAAGGCCTTAAAGATTATAGATTTTTTTTTTAAATGCACACAATTCATTTTCTTGCTACGTTTTACAACAATGAAGTAAATACATAACACAGGAAAAGCCGCCTTGGGGGTGAACCGAAGAACCACAGTACAATGGAAACGACGTTTTGGGACCAAAAATCTCATGCGCGTACTCTTCTATTATAGTGGCTCTAGCGTGGACTATTTTTTTTCCTTCTAGTCTTGTTTTTCTGCTTCAACTTGAGCTTCCCGTTCCAGACTTTCAACAAAGATCGCAATCACTCGCTGGTGGTCATTGTTCTTGTTGGTGTGGTTGTTTTATTTATTTTTGAAAGGCAGGTCAATTTGGTAATGATATTAAATAAGTTAAATGCGGTTTTTTCTGCACAAACTAGCAGAATGTGGAAGACATGTCCGTCAGTTTGTTCGGGATCGGAACTCAATCAATCTCTGGTTTTCGGGGCTTTTCTTAGGTATGTCTTTTTTTGCTCGTCTCGGGTTCTTATCCAAGCACGAGCTACTGTCTTCCGAGATCACGACGCGGAACTTTTGCTCGGTGAGATTTTGCCTTAGTCCCTTGTCGTGTAGTACAACCTGGAGAGCCCTCTTAGCTGACTTGACAAGGCTCTCGTGTAGGCCTCCATGATACAACGACGGTTGGAGGTGCCACTCCAAACCCCTCTGAACCAACTCTCCCCTTGCTTCAGAGTGGATCTCTTCAAGGCGTGCCCTCAGTGCCTTTTCAGCACCAACGAAGTTCGTTCCTTGGTCAGAATACATGCATTGAGGTTGGCCTCTCACGTTGACAAAACAACTGAACACATTGAGAAAATCGGCTGTTGACAAGCTTGGGCACACCTCAAGGTGCATGGCTCGAATGCAAAAGCAATCGAACAGTGCCAGCCATCTTTTCTCCAATTTGTTTCGGGACACTCGAATATTGAAAGGGCCGAACAAGTCCACAGACGTGGACTGAGAGGAGATGCAGGGCGCACTCTCCGTTCAGACAACTCTGCCATGATCTGGGTCAGTGGAGTCGCACTTCTTGTTCCGTCCAGACATTGATTCCCACACTGGACGGGATTTACATAGATAATTTTGACCCAAGCACTAGGTAAAAATAAATACCTTGATGGCTCTCAAAGATGGAGGGCACCTAGTACATGGGCTTCAATTTCTTAGACCTATCTTAAGGCATCCGGTTGTTACCCTAATAAGGCAATCCCTACAATATTTGACAATAGAGACGAATTGGCGGACGGTTATCTCTACTCCCCAAGAGCACAGCTCGACTTCAGTTGTATACTACTTACTGGGCTTACCTCAAGACAGCCGTGCCTACATGCAATTCGGGGTCACTCTCTATTTCTATCAAACATAGTGGAATAGATCACTACTTTCAATAATCACAAATCAATAAAAACTCCTCACGAATGATGGGACAGCACACGCATTGTATATTATAGCGTATATCGGCTCCAACTCTTTGGTCATGAATGGAAAAAGTCTCTGTTCATATTTTCTTGTGAGATTTTCCATTCAACGGAGTAGAATTTGCTGTTATGACAGTGTTCCAGCTGAATTGTCATGATTGAATTTTCATGATGGAAAAACATCCATTCTCACTTACAAGAACTTCAATCCAAAGTAGCGTAACTTTCGTCATGATGAAGAAGACAATTGTGCTCACAAAATCTAAGTTGTGTTAGTTTTGAGAGAGGTTTTAAGCATCGTTATCGTTATTTTTGTCATGCCAACATTGATTTGACTGTGTTTTTAGACTCGGTTGGAATGAAAACAGAATTGAAAACAGAATTTCAATTGTTTTGGCAGCAATATATTATTTTGTTTTGAATATTTTTCAAGGGTTACTTTCTCATCGTTTCAATGATTAACTTGGGCTTTGAGACTTGATGGGAATAAAAAAAAATATCAACGAGCAGCTTATTTCAGCTCCAATTCTTTGGTCATGAATAGAAAGTCATTGTTCGTATTTTGATTTGCTTGTATTTTAGAGTTTGGTTGAAATGACCTTCTTGTGAGGTTTTCCATCCACCGAAGAATATTTTGCTGTTATGACAGTGTTACTGCTGAATTGTCATGATTGAATTTTTAGATAGAAAAATATCAATACACACTTACAATAACTTCAATCCAATGTATCGTAACTTTCGTCATGATAAAGAAGAAAATTGTGCTCACAAGTTCTCAGTTGTGTTAGTTTTGACAGTGGATATCAATTTTGCGACAGAGGATTTAAGCATCGTTATCGTTATTTTTGTCATGCCAACATTAATTTGATTGTGTTTTTAGACTCAGTTGGAATGATAACAGAAATGAAAACAGAATTTCAATTGTTTTGGCATCAATATTTTATTTTGTTTTGAATACAGGGGTTTTTCAGTATCGTCATGCCAACATTAATTTGACTGTGTTTATAGACTAGGTTGGAATGAAAACAGAATTGAAAACAGAATTTCAATTGTTTTTGCATCAATATCTTTTTTTGTTTTGAATGTTTTTGAAGGGTTACTTTCGTCATCCTTTCTATGATCGACTTGGGCTTTGAGACTTGATGGGAAAAAAAAATTATCAACGAGCAACGCATTGTGCTTGTAGCGTATTTCGTCTTCAATTCTTTGGTCAGTCTCTGTTCGTATTTTCTTGTGAGATTCTCCATTCAGCGGAGTAGAATTTGCTGTTATGACAGAGTGTTACGGCTGATTTGTCATGATTGAATTTTCATGATGAAAAAATATCAATTCTCACTTACAAGAACTTCAATCCAAAGTAGCGTAACTTTCGTCATGATGAAGAAGACAATTGTGCTCACAAGTTCTCAGTTGTGTTAGTTTTGAGAGAGGTTTATCAGCATCGTTGTATCGTTATTTTTGTCATGCCAACATTGATTTGACTTTAGAATCAGGACTTTAGTCTATGACTTGTGTTTATAGACTCGGTTGGAATGAAAACAGAATTGAAACCAGAATTTCAATTGTTTTGGCATCAATATTTTATTTTGCTTTGAATGTTTTTGAAGAATTACTTTCGTCATCCTTTCAATGATTAACCTGGGCTTTGAGACTTGTATATAACAACTAAAAGAGTACTTTAATCAATGCGCACATCATTGCGCTTGTAGCGTTTTTCAGCTCCAATTCTTTGGTCAAGAATAGAAAGTCATTGTTCGTATTTTGATTTTCTTGTATTTTAGAGTTTGGTTGGAATGACCTTCTTGTGAGGTTTTCCATTCAGCAGAAAAGAATTTGCTGTTATGACAGAGTGTTACTCTGAATTGTCATGATTGAATTTTCATGATGGAAAAATATCAATTCTCACTTACAATAACTTCAATCCAAAGTAGCTTAATTTTAGTCATGATAAAGAAGACAATTTTGCTCACAAGTTCTCAGTTGTGTTAGTTTTGACAGTGGATATTCATTCAGTTTGCGACAGAGGTTTTTTAGGATCGTCATGCCAACATTGATTTGACTGTGTTTTTAGACTCGGTTGGAATGAAAAAAGAATTGAAAACACAATTTCAATTGTTTCAGCATTAACATTTCTTTTTTTTTATGGATGTTTTTGAAGGATTACTTTCGTCATCCTTTCAATCATTGCTCTTGTAGCGTATTTCGGCTCCAATTCTTTGGTCATCAATGGAAAGGCTCTGTTCGTATTTTGATTTGCTTGTATTTTAGAGTTTGGTTGGAATCACCCTCTTGTGATCTTTTCCATTCAGCAGCGTAGAATTTGCTGTTCTGAAAGAGTGATATGGCTGAATTGTCATGATGGAATTTTCATGATGAAAAAATATCAATTCTCATTTACAATAACTCCAATCCAATGTAGCATAACTTTCGTCATGATAAAGAAGACAAATGTGCTCACAAATCCTCAGTTGTGTTAGTTTTGACAGTGGATATTAAGTTGGCGACAGAGAATTTTCAGGATCGTCATGCCAACATTGATTTGACTGTGTTTTTAGACTCGGTTGGGATGAAAACAGAATTGAAAACAGAACTTCAATTGTTTTGGCATCAATATTTTATTTTGTTTTGAATGTTTTTGAAGGGTTACTTTCGTCATCGCCATTCAATTCTTTGGTCATGAATGGAAAGTCTCTGTTCGTATTTTCTTGTGAGATTTTCCATTCAGCGGAGTAGAATTTGCTGTTATGACAGTGATACGGCTGAATTGTCGAATAACTAAGATTTGGAATGAAAACAGAATTGTGGGACTTTTATAGTAAAGTGGATTTTGTTTTGGTTACGGAGTGTTTCGGCATCAGCATTTTAATTTGTTAATGGATGTTTCTGTAGCCTTCTGTAGCATTCAAATTGGATTTCGGTTTGCTTACTGAATTTTTTTGCATTATCATTTTATTTCGTTATGGATGTTTTTGAAGGGTTACTTTCGTCATCCTTTTAATGATTTACCTGGACTTTGAGACTTGATAGGTTTAAAAATAAATCTTTTGTCATGATTGACATCACTCACAGAAATTCTAATCCAATGGACTTTCCTTTTGAGGCAGAGGTTTATTGGTCCGTTACTTTTGTCATGATTACTTACCTGTGTTTTGAAACTTCATTAATTAACAACAATATTTGATTCGTTTGTTTTTCTAAATGCTTAGACGCGCTTACGCGTCTTTGCGAATGCAATTCTTCTTCGATACTTTTGTCATGCGAACATGGATTTGACTGAATGAATCAATTTTCACATCGGTTTGCCTTTGTTTTGAAAATTGGTTGGAATGACACAATATTGTGAGATTGTTGCATCAAATTGAATTTCATGCTGCTTTCAGAGTATTACCGGAATCAACATTCAATTTGGTTATGGATGCTGTTGTAGTGTTACATTCGTCGTTCTTTCAATGATTTACCAAAACAACTTGTGCTCACAAGAACTTGTATGATTGCTGAGATTTGCGAGCAATTACAAAGTTCTCACTTGTGTTAGTTTTAGCAGTGGATTTTAAATTGGGCGACAGAGGTTTTAAGCATCGTTACTTTTGTCATGCGAACATTGATTTGACTGTGTTTTTAGACTCGGTTGGGATGAAGACAAAATTGAAAACAGAAAACAGTCTCTGTTCGTATTTTCTTGTGAGATTTTCCATTCAGCGGAGTAGAATTTCCGGTTTGACAGTTATACGGCTGAATTGTCGAATAACTGATTTGGAATGAAAATACAATTGTGGGATTTTTATAGTAAAGTGGATTTTGTTTTGGTTACAGAGTGTTTCGGCATCTGCATTTTAATTTGTTAATGGATGTTTCTGTAGCCTTCTGTAGCATTCAAATTGGATTTCGGTTTGCTTACTGAATTATTTTTTGCATTAACATTTCATTTCGTTATGGATGTTCTTGAAGGGTTAGTTTCGTCATCCTTTGAATGATTGACCTGGACTTTGAGACTTGATAGGTTTAAAAATAAATCTTTTGTCTTGATTGACATCACTCACAGAAATTCTAATCCAATGGACTTTCCTTTTGAGGCAGAGGTTTATTGGTCCGTTACTTTTGTCATGATTACTTACCTGTGTTTTGAAACTTNACAGAAATTCTAATCCAATGGACTTTCCTTTTGAGGCAGAGGTTTATTGGTCCGTTACTTTTGTCATGATTACTTACCTGTGTTTTGAAACTTGGTTGGAATGAAAACAATATTGCGAGATTGTTGCATCAAAACGGATTTCATGCTGCTTTCAGAGTATTACCGGAATC
>NC_081442.1:6893738-6894522 GCF_007210705.1 Tigriopus californicus
GGACTTTCCTTTTGAGGCAGAGGTTTATTGGTCCGTTACTTTTGTCATGATTACTTACCTGTGTTTTGAAACTTGGTTGGAATGAAAACAATATTGCGAGATTGTTGCATCAAAACGGATTTCATGCTGCTTTCAGAGTATTACCGGAATCAACATTTAATTTGGGTATTGATGTTGCTGTAGCCTTAACTTAGTCATCGGTTTGCCTTTGTTTTGAGTCTTGGTTGGAATGACACAATATTGTGAGATTGTTGCATCAAATTGAATTTCATGATGCTTTCAGAGTATTACCGGAATCAACATTCAATTTGGTTATGGATGCTGTTGTAGTGTTACATTCGTCGTTCTTTCAATGATTTACCAAAACAACTTGTGCTCACAAGAACTTGTATGACTGCTGAGATTTGCGAGCAATTACAAAGTTCTCACTTGTGTTTGTTTTACCAGTGGATTTTAAATTGGGCGACAAAGGTTTTCAGCATCGTTACTTTTGTCATGCGAAGATTGATTTGATTGAAACATTGAGTGTTTCGGCATCAGCATTTTAATTTGTTAATGGATGTTTCTGTAGCCTTCTGTAGCATTCAAATTGGATTTCGGTTTGCTTACTGTTTGCATTAACATTTTATTTTGTTGTGGATGTTTTTGAAGGGTTACTTTCGTCGTCCTTTTAATGATTTACCTGGACTTTAAGACTTGATTGGTATATAAATTTATTATTGACATCACTCATAGAAACTCCAATCCAATGGACTTTTCTTTTAAGGCAGAGGTTTACTGGTCC
>NC_081442.1:6895522-6920023 GCF_007210705.1 Tigriopus californicus
GTTACTTTTGTCACGATTACTTACCTGTGTTTTGAAACTTCATTAGATTAACAACATTATTTGATTCGTTTGTTTCTCGAAATGATTAGACGCGCNTGATTCGTTTGTTTCTCGAAATGATTAGACGCGCCTACGCGTCTTTGCGAATGCAATTCTTCATCGTTACTTTTGTCATGCGAACATGTTGCTGAAGCCCTTAATGATCGGTTACTAAGTGGCCCTGCCTTACAAAACGACATGATGGACGCATACTTGTGCGATTTCGAGAGTTTTCAATTGCCGTGATGTCCGACATCGAAGCAATGTTTAGCCGGGTGAAGCTCAAGGAAGAAGACGCTCGGTATCACAGATTTCCATAAAGACTAGCGCCAAACGACCTAATTGATGTGTATCAAATGGTCAGTGATGTATTTGGAGATACATCTACTCCATTCTTGGCCATTACAACTCTTCATAGGACTGCAGAAGATTCAATTTGTTCAGATAGACAAGAATTTATAAACAATTTTATGTCGATGTCTATCTCGATAGTTATGAATATCCGAGCCAAGGTATTCACACTTGCAAGGAAATCTATGGAGCGCTTGAAGGTGGTAATTTCTCTCTTCCACTACAGTTGTCGGCCAATGGGAGTAATATATTCTAGCCTCAATGTGGTCGAGCACTCTTGCTACCATCTCCTGAACCCGATCCCTTGCCGTAGCGTGGTAGTCCTGAACCCATTCCCTTTGTTTTTTAGGTATGTCTTGTTGCGTTAGGCTGTTAGCGATCACTTTGAGTCTCCCAAGGCTATCTTTCACGTCCTTGATTCTCATCCTAAGCAACGTTCTCAACCATTGTGTCTCTGTACCAAGAGCTTTCCCAAGTTTCTTCAATTGAAGCATGTGGTGGAGGTTCTCCACCATAAGAGTTTCCTCCACTTCAATCCTCCCATGGAGGAGCATTGGCCGCGTTTGGCTGGGTCACTTCCATGACAATGTGACGTGCGTCAAACTATAACCAGTCATCAGAGACCCAATCTTCCAAAACAACCACAGCTGCTGTTGGTCTCGTAGCTTGGCCTGGAGGCCAGCGGGGCCCTATCAGGTGGTAATGTTTTACCACAAGGATGGAAGGAGCGCATACACCCACTCCCCACTCATTTATCGGCGTCTCCTGCCTAGTGCCACGGTGGTATTCTACATGAAATGAAATGTGATGAAATAAGACCTATACCATGGGATTCTATGAGCTCTTAGGATTCTTATTGTAGACTAAAAATTATCGGTCATGGGCCATTAGAGAAAGAAAATACAGATTTAAGATGTTCCAAAATTTAAACTTTCCCGCCCTTTAAAGGCCCCCCCCCTTTGGGGTTGCCAATTAATGTTAGTCAACGCCATATTAGATGAAATTGAAGTAACGTACTCCTCTTAGCTCCGTTTAACACTGCACTCTGAGGGATCGAAATTAATTTCTTGTTGGTTCTTTCAAGAGAATTCTTTAAAGCAACACCGTATAATAAACAACCTTCTTGGTATGGGGCTTCGTGTATGTAACAAGTTTGATATTGATAACTGATGAATTTGACCTAATAATGACTCATTCTGTACAATAACTGGCACCACTGCTCGACTCGAGGATCTTTGTCAACATAAGAGCGAATCTCAAGCCTTTTAGGATTCAATTTCCTGAGCTTTGAGCTCCACGAAAAATGGCGTCCGACCATCATCAACGAGTGAGAGCCCTTGTTTGTCTAATCAGGGACCCTAAAGAGAGGAAACGCCACGACTTTCCCCTGACCGCCAAGTTAGGCCATTGCGTTGAATTAAGGGTAATCAGGTCTTTGTGTTAAGTTTAAATTTCTACCTATTAGGAAGTTTACATAAATGGCAGGCATTATTTAAGGGGCACAGAGTAATACCAATTTGAATTTTGAGCTCCAAGAAAAAAATGTTGTTTTTTTTTGCAAAACATCCAAAATAGTCAAATAAAACAGGTGTCATATCTCTTAAGACAGAACATTCTAAGATTATGAAGAATCCAAATGAGTATAAAGAACAAAATGCAACTCAGAGCTACAGTATATCTACTTTTGGATTGAGGGCCATTCCCAGAGTGAGAACCATAGTTTCATAACAAGTTCACCAAATTACTTGAAATATGGTCAAGATGTTTCTGAAACAATTTTCTACAAATAATGTTATTAGCAAAAATGTATTGCCTCATTGTGTATACAGCAAATTCTTGCTTTATCATGAAAATCTAATTAGCACTTTTCAGTTATTGTACTTTAAGACATGTTCAAAGTCATTTTAAGTATTTTTATATGCCTGGTTTGAAGCACATACGGTTATGAAAATGATATTAGTCACATATTTTGTTCAACAATCCTTATGCCAATAATTGAAATTTCAAAAATTTCAACAGCAAAAGGTTAGGCCTTACTTGGCGGGAAAGGTTTGGTGATTGCAAAAAAGTGGCATTTCCTTGCTTTAGTGTCCTTGGTCTAATATGCAATGACAAAGCCCACTTCAAAATTCCAGAAGACCAGCGCCTTCCCAATGGAATTTGTACGTCTAGAAGTTGCTGAACGCTGAACTTCAGTGCTGGTGACTTTAAAGACGTCCTTCCTGTGCTGCCATGCTACAAGTCGATGCTTGAGTTTCGATCCAAACGTCTTGCTGAAAATCGGAAGTGCCACTGCCAAACTGTGAAACTCATCGCAAATCTGGCCTCTTTGGATCGCGGAAAAAGTTGAAGAAGAGACTTGTAATAGGACATAATGGTAGATAAAAAGTGAAGAAATTTCAATTCAAAGTTTGCTCTTTATTGAAAGGACATCCCAATCAGTCTGGCTCTAACAAGGAGAACACCAATCAAGGGTCGTTTTTTGTGTGCCGGTTGCTTGGAGCTCATAGTGTCATCAAGTGGACATTCTTGCGTTCTCATTTTGTCACAAATTTAAAAATGAGCACCGCCAACTAATCGGTGGAGAATAACGTTTATCACCTTTGTCCAAGTTCGTCAAGACTGCGTAGTGGAGCCTCATTTAATGTGTGAAATAGCCAATGAAAACAAAAGTTCGAGAACCTCTTTTCATGTGACGAAGTGATCCATGGTACAAATGACGCAAAGATGCCAATTGTGTACTGCACAAACGTCCGGGCACTTGTAGATGCAGTATTGCAGGCTCGAGGACAAAAGATTGAAGACACAAAATTGCGCTTGTCAATTGATGAGGGTCGACCCTTTCTCAAAGTGTCAGCTTCAATTTTCTCACCAAAACCGGACAACGAAGAAAAAATGAAGATGTTCAAGTCAACTGGTGTTAAGAGAACATTCCTACTAGCAATCACCCCAACTCGGGAGACATGTTACGCTCGAATCAAGTCTAACGAGATCAAGATACGAGACTTAGTAATACCTAGAAAATGAAAGAAGTGTCGGTCTGGTTGGTAAGTCGTAGACTGCCCTTTATTCATGAGAGACATAGATTTATATACACAACGGGAACAGGGAAAAGGAGGAGCTTAAAGTGCGTGTTCCAAGTCTGTCGCAACATGTTGGAGCATAGAGTCCCTCTTTGGGATCAGGGTGTGGTTCTCTCATGACGATGCTTTAGTTCGTATACAGACATACGAGTCTATTGCAATTATTCTGTCTAAGTTATCCTACGATGTGCAACTCGGGGATCTGGAATATTTCTTTGCCCAAGACCTGAAATGTTTCAACAGTACCTTGGGGTTGGGTCCCCATCGTTCTGCTTTTCCTTGCTTGTATTGTCATTGGCAAGTGGGAAAGTAGGAAGAAAAACGAGATGAACGAACGTTTGGATCTCTGAGAGAGGATTATCGTCGCTTTAGTGAAAGAGGATCTAAGAAGGCTGAAGCCAAGCATTCAGTACATGCCGGAAGAATTTGATCATGACAACTATGTCGGATGACACAAGAGTAATTGATGTCTGTGCTCCACCCTTTCTTCACTGTCTTCTTGGCATTGTGAACAAAATATTTGATGAAGTGGTAAAGATTGTTCCTGAGGTTGCTCAGTGGCCAATCGAATTGCACCTGAATCGTGAAAATTACCATGGTGCTCAATTTGAGGGAAATGAGTGTAAACGACTGTTGGACAATTTAAGCAAGTTGGAGGTCATCTTACAAAAGAGCGATCGTGTCCAAGAGGGGCTTCACCATTTTATGGCTTTGAGATCATTTTCCACAATCAATCATCTCATTCACCAGCACAATGTAGATATTGATCAAGTACACAGTGCTGTGGCTGACTTCAGAGGAGCTTGGAAAGCTACATCCTTGACGTCAACATCAAAGGCTCACATCATTTGTGATCATCTTGTTGATTTTATTGAAGCCAAAAAAAGGTGGATTTAGTATGAGCTTTTTCTGCGAGCAAAGTCATGAGGCCATCCATGCCGAATTCATGAAGACCTGGGCAAAGTATAGTTTAAAAGATAAAGCCAATCCACGATACAAAGACCGTTTGTTGAAAGCTACTCTCGATTTTAATGGTTCTCATGCCAAATAGTATGTTATCTTGTTTTTCTCCCCTTCCTACCCTGACAATAAAAAAATGGACATAAACAAAACCTCTAAGGGCCTATGAGTCTTTCCAACCCCTAAAATGAAGGAGATCTAGCGTCAAAATTCAGTCAGTCATTTTCATATATATTTCCCAAACCACTCATACATGCAAAGAAAACACTTTCACCGTACGAAAGGTCGTAGAAAGGTGTAGGTTTAGACCAAATGTATGCCAAAATGGCAAAGCTATATAAGCGGGTTATCGTCATCAGCTGGCTAGCTAACAATGACTCGACCGCCATGAGTATGCCTAGCTGCCTAATTTGCCGAAACTGCCGGGAAACACGACCAACCACGCTGACTCGTCATTATTCGTGGGTCTCCGATGCCATCGGATGTGAAGTATACAGGCTCTTGAGAGCATTATGGAAAGTGACGAGAACCTGGGAATTCCGGGGACATCGCAAGACGCCAAGGATCAAACTGTGACCAGGATTGGGACGAGGGTAATACTTTACAAGAGGTAACTCAGGGACGGTGAGCAACTGTGACCATGAGGAAAAGTGAAAAAGGCACCAAAAGTGCGCCCATAACGAGTTGATTACAGAAAAAGAGGAACATTTAATCCAATCTAACTTAAACAAACTTCAAAAAACTAACTTAACCTAACGTAACCTGACCTTTCGGTTGCATGAGCCTGGGGGCGCCTAGGGTGCGGCGCAAGCCTGTGGCAGCTTGATTGGGAGGGTTCTTTGCCTTGGATCCCAACTTCATGCNCATGTAGGAAAATAATGTAATTGACGGGGCTGCAAAAACGGGAAATGTGGGATCTTGATATGAACGCTTCATTTCCAATCTTATCCAGGTAGATAACATGGTTATAGATCAACAAGTGCAAAATTGACTATTTGCAATTTGAAGTTTGTCAAAGGCCAAAGAGCAAGAAAAATACTCGGTCACAATTTGGATCAAAAAAACGTATCATTAAAGAAAACACTTTCACCGTACGAAAGGTCGTAGAAAGGTGTAGGTTTAGACCAAATGTATGTTTCTAAGAGGTCCCGACGGGAGAAGCGCAAGAGATCTGCCTCGGCCTCCTCTTCAAGCTCTGGTGATCGCCGCCCCCATGTAAGTGCGGTCAATGTGGGAAGAAAGAATCGGCGCGGTCGCCGCTCACATGATCGTCAAAGAGACGTGGGGCTTCCGGCGCCACCAGATCACTGGGGCCACATCGGAAGTAGATCGCGTTCTTCTTCGGAATCTTCTTCTGAAGGGAGTGGCGTCGAAGCTCAAGCTAAAGCTCCTGACAAGCGCAAGCAGATTCCGCCTCCGACGGATTTTTGGGCTGGCCGTGCTGAAGAGCCCTCGGGGGTCGGCAATATCGCGGGATCGAGAGACAAATTTGAAGGTAATGTTAATAAATACATTATCGCTTTTCCTTGGATACTTCTTCCACTTTCACTACTTGTGTGGCGTTGTTGCTTTTGTGTTTCCACAAAACCAATCAATCCACTTACATACTTCCGACAAATCTGCCCACATCAGCAATTTCCAATTGCATTGTAGTTTGTCGGTAGTAATCAACCCTACCAGCATTATTGACCTTGGGGGACTTCAATGTCACCTCAAGCTTGATTTTGTTGCTAGAATTAATTGCTGTGTTTTTGGTTGACCTCTGAGCGTTGTACTTCAAATTGTCGGTGGCTTGTCATCAATAATTTGATTATATGATCCAATTACTGCCGGATTTGGTACGATGTCTCTTTGCTTGACAGTCTCACGTTTCTGGATAGCCTTGATAAGCCTCCTTGAACGATGACGACCAAAGAGTTTGCTTTGTGAAAGCTTTCTCACCCACATGTTCGCTTTGTGAAAGCTTATCCTTCGCATGTGTTGTGGGCACCATTCCACATGATCAGACAATCCGCATTGTGAAAAAGGCCGAGGCTATCATTTGAATGTGTCGTGAACGCACTTCCATGGTTGTCAGGGAGATTGCTCATGTTCTCTATTGATCAATATCTCTCTGCAGATCTGCGGCATGAAGCCAGGCGACAAGTGGAGGAGTTCGAAGGACGCTATCTTCAGCGGATCCCTTCTACTAGATGGGCCCGTTCACACTTGCTTCTCGGTTTTCAATTGCGGGAAGTCAAGAGACTTCTTGACGACTTCCGTCGCACGTGGTCCTATGTCATTGAATCTGCAACTCGCGTGGATACTGCCAGAGTTAAAGAATCAAGACTAATAATGAAGCACGCACGAGGTGCGCTGGATTTGGCGATGGAGGCTACCCGCCACGAGCTCGCTATGGCCGATCTATGGGAAACTCATGGTCCTGAAATGTTGGCAGCGATGGAAGGGAAAGCTCCCAAGGACCCAAAGTACGCTGCAAGGTCTGAGCTACTGGTGAAGGAACTTCGCAAAACTAAAGTGGATCAGGCGATTATCACTGGAAAGGCAGTGCCAAGAGCCTCATTCAGCCGCTGTGAGGCTCGCCCCTTTCGGGGCCCCAGGCAAGCAACACTTTCTAAAAGGAAGCCTTTCACAATCCCTAAAACTCAACCAGTGAAGTCTGTGGTGAAAATAGCCAATGGCGAGGGGCACTTGAAATGCTTTGTCTGCGGCTCTCCAAAACACCTGGCCAAAGATTGTACTCGAAAACCGCCGATGAAGGATTCATTGTCAATGACAATTATGCCATAGCGTTGGTCAATTTTGTCAATTATGCTTGAATAATTTTGTTACACCAGTGAGCGTCGAGTTCACTTCTCAAAATAAATGTTTTGTTTGTTTGTTCCTTCAATTGTTCTACTTGGTACTGCCATGACACAATGTTGTCTCGTTTATAGCTGTGGAGGCATTTGATTTTCAATTGCTTTGTGACAAGGACGCCGAGACGACTGGAGTTTCTGGTCGAATCCACCGAAAGGAATTCTTCCCCTACTGGAGGGACACGCTGAAGGCCGATGACGAAATTCTTGCGCTTCTCTCGCACGGCTATGTGCCGCCGTTGTCGGAATGGCCGCCCTCGTCCTATATCCGTAATAATCGGAGTGCCCGAGGTAGTAGAGCGCATGCTTTTCTCAGCGAAGAAATTCCCCATTTAATCGAAAGTGGAGCAATCCGAGAGGTTTTTGAAAAACCATGGTTTATCTTACCCCTCCAGCTCGTTCACCGTGACGGAAAACCCCCCCGACTAGTTGTCGATGCAAGCCGACAAATCAATCCATTTCTCTTTAAGCGGAAAGTTCGGCTCCCCACTCTGGGCGAAATTAATCAAGGGGTCGAGCGTGGAGACTATTGGGCCAGCCTAGATCTGAAATCGGGCTATTATCATTTACGGATTCATGATGATTATCAAAAACTTTTTGGTATTCGGTGGTATGATGAGGATCGGAATGAGCGATTCTTCGTTTGGACAGTCTGCTTCTTGGGAATCAGTGACTTGGTTCGCACTTTTACAAAACTTGGGAAGCCGTTATTGGGTTTCATACATGCACAGGGCATTCCAGTCTCCTTGTATATTGATGATTTCTTCACCCACGCCAACTCCGAATCAAAATGTGCTCATAATGTTGCAAGTATTAGAGATGTGCTGAATAACGCGGGGTTTATGGAGGCGAAGGCAAAATCCACGGGGCCAACTCAGAGGGGAGTCTTCTTGGGCCTCGTGAATGATACTAGCACGCTCCAGTATTCTATACCCCAAAACAAGCTTTCATCGATATGTAACGGTCTTAAACAATTCATGCAACTCAATCGAGCTCAAGTGAAAGAAGTGGCGTCTCTATATGGGAAAGTTGGCGCTTGTTTGTTAGCAGTTGGGCCCTCCCTTCGGCTGCTTACTCGTCTTGGACAGAGCGCCATTGCTGACGCCGCGCGGAGAAACGGTTGGAATTCATGGATGAACCTGCGACCCCTACATCCTGAATTACAATATCTGATCGAACAACTGCCCGCTCATAACGGCTTTCCATACAATGTCAAAGAGCTTGTGCATCATGTAGACATTACAATTGCAACCGATGCCTCAAAGCTGGGGTTCGGAGCCATAGCCCTGCGATGTGGGGACAGTTTTGAACACCAAGTTCATCCGTTGCCCTGTGGGAAACAACTCATTCTGAAGCGGATGTTCTCCCAATCAGAAAGTGCTTCATCCTCCACTTTCCGAGAACTCTTAGCATTGCACGCTGCTTACACTGACCCCACAACCATCCAGCAGTTTTGGGGCAAATCGGTCAGTCATTTGACAGATAACAAAGGTGTCGTGGCAGCTATGCGGAAGGGGAGCTCCATTGCTTCTCTACACCTCTTGGCCCTTGATGTTTTTAAACAATGTCAGGCCCATGACATCAGACTGCAGGTCCATTGGGTACCACGTTCTGACCCCCGTTTGCAAGCAGCTGATGCTCAATCTCGACACTTTGATAATGAAGACTGGGGGATCGACTACAGGGGCTACTGCAACGTCCTCAGTTTCGTCGACGTTCAACCGCAGATTGATCTATTCGCAACCGAGGATAATGCGAAATGCGAATGGTTTGCATCGAAATTCGTAGCTGAGAAAGACAAGGCTGTCGGGATCAATGCGTTTTCTTTGAACTGGTGTCAGAATTGGTTCTTCTATGCCTGTCCTCCCCCCAGGCTCATTGTGCCTACTTTGCGCCAGGTCGTTGCTCAAAAGGCCGCCGGGGTTCTCATTGTGCCAAGATGGGCTTCATCATCATTTTGGCCCTATGTATTACCGGATGGGAAGCATTTTCTACGACTTGTAGTCAAATTCAAGTCATTTCGACCACTATGCGTAGTAGGGCCTGACATTCGAAGCACAACCTTCAACGGTGCTATTGCCTTTGATTTGATAATGCTACAGCTAGATGGAAATGTCTCCTTGCCTTTTGCGCCTTCTCTCACTCCACTCACATGTATCGGTTATGGTTGTGACTCATGCCGGCATTAATAATCCTATTACAGATCATCGCCTTCATGATTTGGATAGTATTGATGTGACAACATGGATATGAAGAAGGCATCCAAAGCACCTCGAACATGGATACAATATGACAGGGCGTGGCGAAATTTCGACATTTTTTGTTCGGAATACAAACAATCTAGTTCCCCTGCTACACTGTTGGTAGTTGACAGATACTTGGCGTATCTTGTACAGTGCGGGAAATGTCTTGCATCCGCGAAGATGGCTTTGGCTGCTATCAATGCAATACATGTCGAACAAAATTGTCCCTCGCCCACGCGCGACAAGACAGTTCTCATTACGATGGAAGGAATTAAGCGTTCTCGTGCCACCACCCTCCCTCTACAAGCAACGCCTACTACTCGTCCGATCCTTAAAACCATTATTGATAAGAATTTGGGATCCGCAATGGATGCCATGCCTGACGAATTTGAGCCTTGCATGCGCACTTGGCGCGCAGTTTGGTTCGAAGTTACCGCATTTGTTACTTTAAGCCGCTTCTCTGACATTCAACGTCTAAGGCGTGAGGATGTACATATCAAAACAAATAATGTCACCTTCTATTTTCGAACTCGAAAGAATGACCAGATCCACAGAGGCCACGCCGTCACAGTCTGTGCCTCGGGGGGGCGATACTGCCCTGTTGAGCTCACTAAACGATACCTCCTTCGTCTTCCGAAACATTCACATTGCTTCTTATTGCCCACCTTGAACGGGTTGTTCCCAGTCAATAATGGCACTGTTCTCTCTACTTACGATAACATGCGAAAATCTCAAGCCCTCATTTTTCACAACGCTGGAATGCCCAACAAGTACAGTCTCCATTCCGGCCGTGTTGGGGGTACAGTAGCACTCCATGACAAAGGCTGGTCTTTCGACGAAATTGGGGCGTTTGGTTGATGGGCCAGAGGCAGTCGCATGCCGGTGCATTACTCTTCAAAAGCCTCTGCAAAGCGTAATGCAATGTCTATGGACTTGTTCCTTTAAACATGTTTCGATATAAAACCACGTTCTAATGTCCTGGCCTCTATGTATTCAATTAATGTTCGGTGCGAACTTTTGGGGCCATGTGCTACTCCGACGTGTCTTGGGGGTACTTTTCACCTTTCAATTGAGACCACGGGGTGTCAACCGGACGCCCGCTAAGCTAATGCATACATACATTTTAGCTAGACCTCTTTTTCAGTTGCTGCAGTAGCCTCATGGCCACAGAATTTTCTAGCGCAGGCGCTATTGACCTTTCGGAGACTAAGGTAGGTGAAAGTTATATTTCATTTATGAAAGTGGCATATTCCGTGGCATCCAATCACATCCATTTTCAAGTCGCCTGTGTTGCCACAAAATTCAAATCACGCTTGCTGAAGAGGCCTTGTCCCTTTGTTCATCAGACATTGGGTTCATGCTTTAGGTTATTGTACACTTCCCACTGTAATCTTATCAAATGGAGATCCAAGAGTCAAGCAGTGGTGCCAGTTATTGTACAGAATGAGTCATTATTAGGTCAAATTCATCAGTTATCAATATCAAACTTGTTACATTCACGAAACCCCATACCAAGAAGGTTGTTTATTATACGGTGTTGCTTTAAAGAAATCTCTTGAAAGAACCAGCAAGAAATTAATTTCGATCCCTCAGAGTGCAGTGTTAAACGGAGCTAAGAGGAGTACGTTACTTCAATTTTATCTAATATGGCGTTGACTAACATTAATTGGCAACCCCAAAGGGGGGGGGGGCCTTGAAAGGGCGGGAAAGTTTAAATTTTGGAACATCTTAAATCTGTATTTTCTTTCTCTAATGGCCCATGACCGATAATTTTTAGTCTACAATAAGAATCCTAAGAGCTCATAGAATCCCATGGTATAGGTCTTATTTCATCACATTTCATTTCATGTAGAATACCACCGTGGCACTAGGCAGGAGACGCCGATAAATGAGTGGGGAGTGGGTGTATGCGCTCCTTCCATCCTTGTGGTAAAACATTACCACCTGATAGGGTCCCGCTGGCCTCCAGGCCAAGCTACGAGACCAACAGCAGCTGTGGTTGTTTTGGAAGATTGGGTCTCTGATGACTGGCTGGTTATTGTTTGACGCACGTCACATTGTCACTAACCAAGTTACCCCCAAAGTCATGGAAAAGACCCAGCCAAACGCGGCCAATGCTCCTCCATGGGAGGATTGAAGTGGAGGAAGCTCTTATGGGGAAGAACCTCCACCACATGCTTCAATTGAAGAAACTTGGGAAAGCTCTTGGTACAGAGACACAATGGTTGAGAATGTTGCTCAGGATGAGAATCAAGGATGTGAAAGGTAGCTTTGGGAGACTCAAAGTGATCGCTAACAGCCCAATGCAACAAGACTTCCCTAAAGAACAAAGGGAATGGGTTCAGGACTACCACGCTACGGCAAGGAATCGGGTTCAGGAGATGGTGGCAAGAGTACTCGACCACATTGAGGCTAGAAGAGATAACTCCCATTGGCCGACAACTGTAGCCAAGTAAATGTGCTCTAAGGACTCGACGCTGGTCCACTCATTGAGCCACTGGAAAAGAGAAAAGGAAGGCCAGGAGAATCATATGCCTTTAGAACTCAAGTGGGGTGGGTGTGCAGGGGCCCAGTCCGCTTGGAAGTTAGAAGTGATGTCAGTCAGGTGGGATTCATCAACTTTATACAAGAAGGCGACGCGATCATGGATCAGAATGAGTGACTTCTTTTCTACTGAAAGATAAGGATCAGAAGGACGATCCAATGAGCAGAGTATGAGCCTTCAGGAAGAATACGCTCTAAAGACCATTCAAGCAAATACAAGGAAACTCCCTGGCAAACCTGGCTACCAAGTCTCCCTCCCGTGGATTCCAGGTGAACCCCGTCCTAAGTACAACAACCACTTGGCTAAAGTTGTCCGCCAATGGGATTAAATGGCTCCAGCGACCTTTCAAGGTCGATCAATTCATGCCACGTAGTCCCTTGCACACAGTTGGGAGTGAGCGGATATCCAGGAAGGATAGATCCACTGAATGATCTCAATGAGGATGTGGTTGTGTTACCATGTATAATTAATGACCCAGGAGTACCGCCCAGACCGAGCTTTTTGAAGACCTTCTCACACATTAGAGTCAATTCCGATCCCCCATTTATTAGTCCGTTGGCGAACACAATCCCATTTGGGCCCTGGCACCTGAGAGGAATAATGCCCAACACGATATGTTGGTTTTTAGAGACGTTGTGGCTGATAGCTTGATCTGGGGATAGTTTATCCTGACCTTTCCAATGATTGTTGCCAGTGTGGAGCATTAAGTGGTGATAGCGTTCACACTTAGCGCTTTGCTTCTTGGATCTGCTGCAATGACGGCTAGTATGACCATGACGGAGACATCCAAAACAGCACCGGTTGTCGAGAGCAAAAACCATTCGGTTTTCATATCTTATAGCTGTTCCGTTCACCAGCCAGGCGTGAAAGGTTTTTGACTTCTTGAATTTCCTTGTTGAAGGGAAGCATTGAACTCTTGACCAATGAGCGATAATTTGAGTCTACAATAAGAATCCTAAGAGCTTATAGAATCCCATGGTATAGGTCTTATTTCATCACATTTCATTTCATGTAGAATACCACCGTGTGCCTAGAGAAGGATTCTGGGATACAGTCGTCACCTCTCCTTTCGCCTTGCCCATCTCACCATGGTGGTGGAAACGCCTTATCAAGTTTTGAGAGAAATACGCGAATCCATGTTAGCTTTTTGTTAAATCTTGCAAAAGCATGATTTTTTTTATAAGAGGCACTTTTGATCTTATCTCTTTACTGGATTATTGCTCCCATACAATACTTTTATGCCTCAAAGTTAACAAGATTCATATCTGTCAACCTAATTTGGTAAGGCTTCTCAACCACCGTCTCAGCTGTTTCGCTGGTGAGACTGGACGGGTAAGCTAGCAAGCGAGGGACAGAGCAACTCAAGAGCTTGTGGAGGTAACCAATGACATATCGTTGAAATATTTTATAAGTAACCTCAATCCCTTCGGTAGATGGCGTTAACTGCAATGGATGAGTGGGAGGAGATTGAGGTACGAAAAACGGGTTTTGGGAGTCAGTTGATTTCGCTACCGAAAAGGATGATATACGGGTTCTGAACTTTCCCTAATTTAGTTGATTATTTCTACATCGTGTTTGCTACATATTGGTGACCCCGAATCAGGACACAATGGCAACCAATTCCCCAGACGGACCCCGCGTCAAAGTAGATCCAGTTCTCATCGAATCCATTTCCCAAGCCGTGGCTGCCGCAGTCTCGGCCCTCTCAGTTGATTCAAGTTCAAGGGCTCAAGCAAATGCCGTCGCAATAAAATTGCCCAATTTCTGGACGTCAAATCCCTCGAGTTGGTTTTCCTCAGCAGAAGCCAACTTTCGTTTGAAAGGCATTGTCTCGGACTCGACAAAGTTTTTCCACGTGGTTCAGGATTTAGATGGCGATACGTCTGCCCTGCCAAAGTTCATCGGTTTGTTAATCTCGGAGATGGTGTCCCAGAGAGATACGACAAACTGCGGTCCGCCCTGTTAGATGCATGCGGCAAGACTCAGTCAGATCGTTGGGTAGAAGCTACGGAACTTGCAGCATCTTCCCTGTCAACTACTAACCCACGAGAGGTCGGGCAGCGTGTGCAATTTCTCATGGAAGAAGCCAATGACCCCTGTATGAAAACTTCAATCTATCTTCGTCTTCCTTCTGAAATTCGTTTGGCTGTCCGTTCTCACCTTATTTCGGACTCTCTGAGTTCTGCAACTTCGCTCAAGATGCCATTAATGCAACCACCAAACAGTCTGGCGTGTTTGAGGTAGACGAGAACGATGAAACGTGTCTCGAGCAAGATCAAGACACGGCAGTATCCGAGATCAAAAGCAAACAAGGTAACATTCAGGTGCACAAAAGCAAAATATGTTCCTTTCACCTTCGTTTTGGGGTGAACGCGTATTCGTGTCGCTCCCCTTGCCTATTCTCGACTTTAGCCCTTCCCATGCGTTCCAACCGAAATGATCGCTCTCGTTCGGGAAACGATTAAGCCAGCCTTTGGGTGCGGCGTCGGCTGGCTCAGTTCACAAACACTCCTTATCCCTGATCGATCCCTTAAGCAAGAATCCATTTTTAATTGACTCCGGAGCCGATGTCCTCTTATTCAGATCGAACCCAAGGCCATCAAATTACCACTAACCCAACTTTAGTTGCAGCAAATGGTTCGCCCATCCGCATGTGGGGGACCCGCACGATCAGGTTCCAATTAGGAGACCGGATCTACTCACACAAATTCGTCGTCGCGAACGTCAAGAAACCTCTTCTAGGGGCTGACTTCTTTCGGAAGTTTTGCCTCCCGATCGACCTCGCCAATAGATCCTTGATCCAATCGGACGGTACAGATATTTAGGCCGTCGGGGCAAGCTCGTTCAAAAGTCAATCCATCGATCCATCTAAATCGAAGTTCCTGCTCCTTCTTGACACCTTCCCAGAAATCTCTGTACCTGATTTCAACTCAAAAATCAATAAACATGGCGTCAAACACCGCGTTGAGATTACTGGTCGTCCCATCTTCATGCGTCCTCGGCGGCTTTTCGGTCCTAAACTCGAAAACGCAAAGAAGGAATTTACCAAAATGCAAGAGCTTGGGGTCATTCGCTGTTCGAAATCAAATTTCGCATCGCCTCTACATATGGTCCCAAAATCAGATGGGACGTTCAGACCTTGCGGCGACTACCGATGGCTGAATATTCAATCGGCTAACGACAGATATCCTCTTCCTCACATACAAGATTTTTCCACCGTTTTATTTAGGTGTTCTATCTTTTTTAAAGTGGATCTGGTCCGAGGTTACCACCAGATTCCAATGGATGAGGATTCAATCGCCAAAACTGCAATCACTACTCCTTTTGGATTATTCGAGTTTACTCGGATGCTTTTTGGGTTAAAAAACTCTGCTCAGACATTTCAAAGACTCATGGATCGGGTTTTGAGCGACCTTCCTTACGTCTTTGTTTATTTGGATGACATTCTTGTTGCCTCACAATCAGTGGATGAGCACCTTGTTCACTTAAAACAATTATTTATGCGCTTGTCTGATAACGGACTCGTTACCAACCCCAAAAAATGTTCATTCGGGGTGCCCACTCTTGAATACCTCGGCCATTCGGTATCAGCCATCTAAAGTGTCAGTTTTTCTATCATAACCCACTCCATCAGATCGACCTGCATTACAACGTTTCTTGGGCATGATCAATTATTATCATCGATTTTGCCTCACCTTGCTTCTACTCTGGCACCATTTCATTTAGCTGTCAGTGGAAAAGGACGAATCATTTCGTGGAATATGGAATGCGAGAAGGCATTCAAAGACGTTAAATCAAGACTCGCCCAAGCTGCTATTCTTGTCCATTCATCTCCGGTCGCTGAGACTGCCATTACAACTGATTCTTCTTCGTCTGCAATTGGAGTTGTCCTAGAGCAAAAGGAAAACGGAATTTGGTGCCCTTTGGAGTATTTCTCCAAGAAGCTTTCTGGAGCCCCAAAAAAATACAGTGCCTTTGACCGTGAGCTTCTTGCCCTCTACATGTCCGTGAAACATTTCCATCATATGGCAGAAGGACTTCCTGTCACGTGTTACACCGACAATAAACCTCTCGTCTCTGCTTTTTCATCTTACGCAGATAGATCACTAAGACAGACTCGTCATTTACATTACCTTTCTGAACTTGTTTCACAAGTCAAACATATCAGCGGCCGGTCAAATACCATAGCCGATGCATTCTCTCGAATTATGACCATCAACCCAACAATGTCGACGTGTGGTCCGTTATTAGACTTCAACGCCTTCACCGACGACGAAAGACAGCTTTACGACGAGTCATCCTTGTCAATCCAATCGTCTACTCTTGAAGGCAGATCTGTTCTTATCGATACCTCGTTGGGCTATAATCGAATCGTTGTCCCTCGAGAGACATCAAAACGTATCTTCGACCTTATCCACGGTTTATGTCACACCGGTCCCGTCCCAACAAAAAGGAACATCTCTGAAAGATTTGTGTGGTTTGGAATGAAGCGAGATATTCGCGAATGGTGCAGAAGCTGCGAAGCCTGCCAATCGTCCAAGATATGCCGCCACACAGTTGCACCCCTCGAACGTTTTCCGGTGCCAGACTCGAGATTCGAAGTGGTCCACATTGACATCGTGGGCCCATTAAATATTTCTAACGGTATGTCCTATCTTCTCACCATGGTGGACCGCTTTAGCCGGTGGCCAGAAGCAGTTCCAATACCAGACATACGTGCAGAAACTTGCGCAGGTGCATTTCTGGCAACTTTGGTGGCTCGCTTCGGAGTGCCGTTCCAACTCATTTCAGATAAAGGTCCCCGATTTACCTCTATCCTGTGGAAGCATTTGATGTCTCTTCTATGAATTCAACATTCAATGCAACGGCTTACCACCCCCAATCAAACGGATTAGTAGAACGGCTTCATCGTCAAATCAAGGCTGCCCTTCGTGCAAACTTGGCGGGTGCTGATTGGGTGCCCCAATTGCCGCTCGTCCTCTTAGGAATACGTTCAAGTTGGCGGGAAGACCCAGACATTTCGGCGGCCGAGCTCATTTACGGCACTAGTCTTCATCTTCATGGCGAACTCTTTGATCAAACTGTTGCTTCCCCTTCTCCTGCCTTCGTCCATGAACTTCAAAAGCGCATGATGAGCATTGGACCAATTCCATCCGTTCAAAAACGCGTGGATCAACCTTATGTTCCCAAAAGTTTGGCTAGCGGCACCACGTATATCTTCGAGTTGATGCTCACAGAACTCCATTACAACGTCCATACTCAGGTCCCCATGAAGTGATCCTACGTTCCCAGAAAACATTCAAAATCGATATTTCTGGCCGTTCAGACACTGTCTCTATCAATAGGCTCAAGCCCGCAGTTCTCCCACCCGAACTCCTGGGTTTCAGGACTAAATCCGGCAGAATATCCAGACCAATACTCTAATTGTTCGACCCCAAGTTCACTTTTCGACTTTCAGTCGTGAGGGGGGCCTAACCAATGACATATCGTTGAAATATTTTATAAGTAACCTCAATCCCCTTCATTAGATGGCGTTAACTGCAATGGATGAGTGGGAGGAGATTGAGGTACGAAACACGGGCTTTGGGAGTCAGTGGATTTCGCTACCGAAAAGGATAATATACGGGTTCTGAACTTTCCCTAATTTAGTTGATTATTTCTACATCGTGTTCGCTACAAGCTTAAGAGAATGAGTCAGCCCAGGGTGGCCAAATGAACAAAGCATTTTGCTTTGCATCAAGCTTCTGGGAAGTGTTGATTGGACAAAGCTTGGTCCAATTCATATCATTTAGTTTACGTTAACTTTGAGGAGAGGGGGAGGGCTAATATAGTAAAGGGGTGATCTAATGCCAGAAGAAATCAATTTCCTTCAGATCTTGGAGAGTCCTGCGCCTATTCTGGACACCCTGACACCAACGCATCCAAATTTGAAGCCAGCGCTGCTAGTGCTAACGCCTTGTGATTTCTCGACAAGCTGTCGTATCGCATGGTTGCCAGATGGCTAAATTCATAGCCAAATTTCTTCGATTTGGGCTAAATTGAGACCCTTGTGGCTATAACAATTTGAAGTGGCTAAATGGCTAAATTTGGGCTAAATTTGATCATGGACTGTTTTAGATTAAAGTACTCAGTATAAGTGCTGGACATAACAGCAACTTCTACATTCTTAACATTTTTTCTAGGGACTTCAACTAATTCTTTACCTGAGTCTTTACTTGAGTCTTTACCTGAGTCAAATACATAATATATGTACTTTTTGGGATAATAAAACTTATCATTATGCACATTAGTCTAGACTTTTTTATTGTATTGGAATGGCTACATTGGGCTAAATTGAAATCTCAGTTTGGCTATTTTAGTTCTCATGAACCTGGCAACCCTGTCGTATCGTCTTGACAACAGCATTGATTGTTGTGGAAGATTAGTCTCAATTACCGGCAATGAAGGTTCGAATTATATACAAGGTTGCCACCTCGCGGGAAATATATTCAAAATAGCCGATTATTCCCTGTAGTAAAAGGCTGGCTCTAGTACTGTATTTGACTGGCTACCATACTTTACTTGAGCTTCAAAATGGTTTGGAAATAATTACAAATTGTTGATGTTTATCCATACATCGAATTTCATCTTGAAACCACTTCACAAAGAGCTCTCATATCGAAGTTTGGACGAAATTAAAATGCAGACTTTATGATTTATTTCAGATGTGACACCCTGGCCTGTAATTGACGGAAAAGAGCAAACAACTAATTAATCTAATCTGACGACTGCGTTCTTCACGTCCAAAACCCGTGTACTATCCCCAGTTGGCTTCAATCCCCACTCTGGCCACCATCAATCCAAGATCTGAAAGAAGGCTGGGGGTGATAATACAATTTCTTGTCTCACGAATTGATATATCTTTTAATTATGTAATGCGTAAATATCGGGCCTTACCACTAAATCTGTCGTTATTTCACTGGCGAACGACGATGGACGACCCCATGCATGCCAAAATGGACCCCCTGCCTTCAAATGGACCACCCACTTTCAATCCAAATGACCACGGAACCCATGTGGCCAGAGCGTTTGAGCAGTGACTCGAATGTTTCGAGATATTCTGCGACCACCACACAATGATCCCACCGCCGCAAATGCCCTCCACTCAAGAGCTAAGAAGAAAAAGCTTTTGTGGTACATAGGAGAAAACGGCCTACACGATATAAAAGCTTCATGCCCTAACGTTCGAACTGACGAAGAACAGACCTATCACGTCATCATTGCAACTCTAAGGCGTCAATATCGTCCAAAAGCGTCAAGATGGCAAGCCAAGTACCCTTGGGAGACTCAAAGTGATCGCTAACAGCCTAATGCAACAAGACTTATGAAGAGACGAAAACTGGTGACCCTGAATGATGTTAGCGGAATGTTGTTGTTGCGACTTTTGAGAACAACATCCGGCAACTGATAAGAAATATACAACGTGGTTTTTTGAAGATTTGAAAAATACCAACCCAGTTTCGAGAACCGCGTTGCGGCGAAAGGCCGAAATCTTGGAAGAAACAGCGTTCAAACTCCTGTCCGCCGCCGATGCCTTTGAGGCCTTGAATTTAGAATTAGAAGAAGAAACGTGGATCGAGAGTTATGTGGTTCAAGAACGAAATCGGTTGATCAACATTTGTGGGGCTGTGAAGGAACATGTGAACCTGAGAGCAAACGAAGAGAGCACAGTCTTTGGGGATGATCAAATGTCTTTGCAAGCATTTAGGCTAGAAGAAAAGGTAAGAATGAGGAAAGTAGAGGACAACAATGTTCCAGATAATGTTCGTCAGTGGCTGGACAACCAATCCCAGGAAGAAATGAATCAGCATGAGCGGAAGAGGGATACTTTTGTGTCCTGGATGGCTAGCCCAAATGAACCAACACCGCTGGAAGGTAGTCACCCAACAGTCCGTAGCGAAATGTCGATATTTGGAGGGAATCCCTTAGACTTTACCGATTGGTCTAATATGTTCTACGCCCTGGTTCACTCCACGAATCGCTCATCAGCAGAGAAGATGGGATTGTTGAAGTCCCATCTGACTCAAGATTGTAGAGAAGTCATCAAGGGTTTCACTAACTCGGATAAACACTATAAACTATAAAGAAGCCCTACTTACTCTCTACGAACGGTATGGAGCGCCTCATTTACTTGAGAGAGCTCACATTCAGGCAATTTGAGACTTACCTTGTGTAAAGGGAAAAGACAGCGCAAGGTTCACATTACTGTCCGACCGATTTTATGCCTTGACCCGGTCTTGTAGTGGAATTTTACACTCATTGATGAAAAGTGAGGAACCGGCTCGCGACAAAGAAATATAAATATCTTTATGGTGCCGCGACCCTGGAATCTTTAAAAAAAGAAAGAAAAGATTCCCATATTCAACACGGTTTTCTTTTGGTGGGAGCAATTCAAAACTTCCATAAGTCGAAAGAATTGTGCTCAAGATTTCAAATTGACGCATGAGTGCAAGTGAATGTGAACAGAAAATTGTAAAGACATTCGTCAATCAGCAACAATGGCTGAGTCAACGCCCAGGATGATTTTGAGGAGTGAGAAGCAAGCACGGACGAAAGCCAGGGACGACAAATATAAGTACGATGCTCAGGCCAACGCTATCGCCCTCTTGCGAACGGAATTGAAACGAGAGGACCCTAATCTCTCCATCCTACAAGGACTTCATGATATGGCAACCACCCATCAACGCGAATTGGAACTTCGTCAAGCAGAATTGATTCAGTGTACCGATGAGACAGAAAGGGATGATGCAACAAACATTTACAACAAAATGATCGATAAGTTTGAGCAAGTCAGCGAAAGTTATCGTAGAGCAATTGTCCTTAGAGGGAGAAAAGAGGAGGAGGCATTGGAGATATTCCAAATGGAACAGGAAGTCCTTGACCGTTTAAACAGTCTTCAGACACAAAAAGAAACAGGAGCCCGATCCCGTATCCCAAGTGCCCATCAAAACACACCAGATACCGAAAAGGTTGAGGGACTTGACTGTACACGTCGAACATTGCTTCCTCCAAGTTATTTACGGAATTCAGACAAAAGTGAGACCTTGCTCATTATGCAAGCAATGTTTCAAAAAATATCGGAAATGGAAATTAGGGTCACCGAAATTACTCAGAAGTATATGGAAATTCTGACCCAACCCCCAAGCAGTAAGCCAGAGAAGAAGCAAGAATACTTCCAGAGATCATGTTCCCCAGAGGTGGTTTCACTGTCAGCTCAAGTTCAGGAGGAGGTCAAGAAGGAAAAAAGAAGACCAGAGCGGTCATCCATCTCAAAGGGATCGTGGAAAACTCATCAGCAGCCCAAGTCTCAACGTGTCTTTAATGATGTATGCACGTCGAGCCACGACAAGTGCCTATTTTGTGATGAGCCAGCTCATAGGGATATAAGAGAGTGTCAAAAGGTGGCCCACTACCCTACGTCCGCCAGGTAGCAGTTAACTCGCTTAAATCGCCTATGCTTTAAGTGTCTCGTCAAGCATGATTTTGGAAAGTGCAAAGCCCCTCCTGGCCAGAAATGCCAAAGCTTTCACCATGTCTTGCTCCACTTTGGGCGCAAGAAAATGGATAACCCAAATGACAGGAGAAGAAAGACAGGTGGTCAAGGCCACGATCAACGCCGTCAGCGCCAGCCCAATGGGGGGAGATAAACATTTTTTTTTGGTTTGGTTTTTCACCGGCTTTTCTAACCGCTACAGGGAATGTAATCCCCAGAACTATTAAAATGAAAGGTTATAATTCGTCTATTTATTACCTTTCAATTTTTATATGATATTTGGTCTACCGAGCTAGCCCTTGAATGTAGGGTTGATCTGGTATGCTATCTAAAAATTTGTCCAAGTCTGACTTGAAAGATGCTATCGGATCAACAAGGCCTAAGTATTCCCTACGAATATCAGAGGGAAGCAAATGAAACAATGAAGGAGCCCGAGAAAGAAGAGATGTGGACTTCATTGTTCGAACTAGCCTGGATTTCTCGAAGGCTTGAAGGTGCTTCAAAATGCACATTAAGCCTCTGCGGTCACTAGCATTGACCCTAAATCCTGGGTTGGGACAAAGCTCATGGATACTTTTGAAGACGTACAGTATCAGATACCTTTCGTACTTCTCTGAACACTGTACAGCACAACTTTTTTTAGCCTCTCCCAATATGAGAGCTCTCTCAGTCCTGTGATGCTCCTAGTGAAGCATCACAGGACTTGCTCGACCTTTTGCAAACCTGCTGAACTCATTGGAGCCCAAATGGGTGAGGCATATTCAAGATGTGGCTGGACAATCGACTTTGTACAGAGTTAGCATCGTGATGGTATCTCTGGACTTAAACGTGCGATATATCCAATCACACATTTGAAAAGCCTTACCCACCTTCAACTGGATATGCTCATTGAACTTGCCATTATTTTGAGGACTACACCAGATCTTTCATAGATGAGACCTGCTCAATATCTTTACCTCCATTATCTACGAGTGAGTATTTTAAAGGAGTTGACCCAAAGGTCATTGAGCGGAATTTCATTCCGTTCAGGGCCATATTACTCTCAGTTACCCGAGAGTAGATTCGATTTAAGTCCTTTGCAAGGCTACTGGAATCTTGGCCATTCTACCAACTACCAATTTTGTATCATCAGCACAAGAAGAGAGACTGGCAGTAATACTAAGCGTTTGAAGCGGAGCAACGAATATTATAAAAAGGAGGGGCCTAAGATGGAGCCCTGGGGAACACCTGACTTGACATCATGTATGTCACTAAGGGATCCCTAACCTAACTAATTGTTTCCTACCAGCCAAATGAAACTTCTTAGCCAATTGAGAACCTTGCCTTGGATCCCAATCTCATGGAGCCTGTTAACTAAAAGACCATGATCCACCTTGTCAAAGGCCTTGGCAAAGTTGAGATAGACTACATCAACTGATTCATGGCTCTCTAGTCCCTCAATAACCTGCTCAATATGTTCAATCAGTTGGGTAACCGTGCTAAAATGTGCTCAGAACCCATGCTGGCTAGGAGGAAGGACTTCATGTATATCAAGAAATTCAACCTCGTAATATTCGAAGTGAGAGATATCGGCCTATAATTACTGGGTAGTGACTTATCTCCCCCTTTGAAAATTGGAGCAACATGAGCTACCTTCAGAGAAGAGGGGGACTTGCCCTGATCCAAGATGCAACACATCAAGTACGAGAAAACAGGAGCGAGAACCAGTGAGCATCTCATCAGAAACTGAGATGTCACGCCATCAGGACCAGGAGAGCTCGACAGCCTCAAGTCCCTGATGGCCTCTAAAGCATCTTGTTCTGTGGCTACAAGATCATCTAAACGCTCAACTTGACTAACCTTGTCAATCTCAACAGACTCATCTTCAGAGCAATGAGCTGTTGCTTCTGAACTCAGTGGGGTTGAAAACACACTGGAGAACTGATCTCCAAGCAGGTTAGCCATAGTCTCTACATTGCTAATGGCTTCCCCATCAAGCTCAAAAGGCCCAACAGAGTGTTTCATTTTTCTCTTAGAGTTCGCATAAGAAAAAAATGCCTTCGGATTCGACCTGACCTCCTGAACCACCTTGCTCTCAGTTTGTAACTTGTCATATTCGATGGAGGCCTTAATCTTACCCTGAACTACGTCCAACTTTTTTAGGAGACTAGCCACAATTACTGGATTCGAAGTGCTCTTCAGCCTTTTTGCTAGTTTGGAACTCTTTTTGAACAGAGTCTTCCTATATTTTGGAATTTTTGTCCGTGTACCACTATTCGGAACACATTCAGATATTGCTAAACTGGAGCAAACTTCCTTAAAAACTGAAACTAATTTATCAATTGCTGCATCTATGGACGATTCCTGTTTCAGAATTTAAATCAGGTCAAGTTCTTCTAATCTTTCTATAATCAACGGCCAATGTTCATCTTTGAACTTGAACCTAGCCAGACCGACCTTTTTGACCGGTTTTACTCTAGAGCACGCCAGATTTTGAGTAATGGTCGACCCTATGTCAAGAAAATGATGATCTGAAAGATTACTAGGTGTCACATGGACATACTGGATCAGATCAGGGTCATTGGAAAAGACCAAGTCGAGAACGTTATTCTCTCTAGTGGCTACACCAACATGCTGGGAGAAATTGCGCAAGATCGCGAATTCTTCCAGCTGTTCGAACAACTGAGATGTCGATTTCGAAATGGGAATATACCCATCAGGACTAACCTCCCACTCTACAACGCTAGCCGGAAAATTAAAGTCCCCTACAAAGAAAACTTTCGAGCAAACTGCCAGATCCAACTCATTTCCAGTGAATGGGAGAGCTGACGTAAAAGAGCTTGCTGAACAAGAAGGGGGTCTATACATTGTTACAATAGACAGATCAAGCCTTTGGATATGACAAACTAAG
>NC_081442.1:6921023-6922249 GCF_007210705.1 Tigriopus californicus
CAGACATGATTTTGGAAAGTGCCAGGCCCCTCCTTGCCAGAAATGTCAAGGGTTTCATAATGTCTTGCTCCACTTTGGGCGCAAGAAAACGGATAACCCCAATGTGAGGGGAAAAAAGAAAGATGGTCGAGACCACCATCAACGCCGTCAGCGCAAGCCCAATGGGGGAAGGTAAACGTTGAAGAACGGAAGATACAGAGATGCCGCAAGCGTGTTGAGAAGACTTCGAGGAAAGAAGTCGAGAGAGACCCCATCATGAGCAATTCAAGGATGCCGAGTGAACTGATTGAACCGATTGAACCAAACCGGGCCGAATCTAAAGGCCAAATGGACGAGAGAAGGAAAAAGATGAAACGGAGACCAATCCAGAAAGAGCAAGTCACCCCCACGCATTCAAAGCCGAAGACAGAAAAGCGGCTGTCCTGAGCCTAAAAATGAAAGTCAGTCCTGTCCATCTGAGAAGTCCAGCAAGGAAAATAATCTGGTCGTTACAGAGAGAGAGTGACAAAGAAAGAAGGGAGTTTAGACGATTTTGGGCAAGTTTTTCAAGGTCTAAATTGTAAGGCTTTTAGATATCTGATTGAAGAAATAGTAGCAAAAGTGAAGTACGAGACACCGAACAGATTAGGGAATCAGCTGTCTAGCAAGGATACCGTAAGTTAATGCTCTTGCTTTTTTCGATTTATCTTTTTCTCTCGCCCCAACCCCCCGATCACTCATTCTTTTCCAGAAATATTATGTTGTAGACAAGTCATGATTATTCTCACATGTGTTCTATGAGTTACCTTTCAGCTGTCGCTCATCGCTCCTTTTCATTTGCAAATTGTTGCCCCTTTTTTCCCCCTGTAACCAAGTTTGTGTTGGCTTATTGTATAAGGCCAAGGGGGGGAGTATGTTCCGTCCACAATCGAGTACATCATCCTAATATGACATGGATAAATGATGTACGAGATGAATGATTGTTCACGGAATGGTTTTTATCAAAATGTGAAGATAATGTATGTTATTATCTTGGGAAAATCACAAAGTTGTTGGATTGCCCATCTTGTAGTCCGTTTGTCGGTCAGATGTCGACCAAATGCCAGCCTAATGCTCGTAGTGACGTCGTGATCCATCATAACCAGCTCCTCCAGCCCTTGATCATAGATGTACAATGTCGCTGGAACCGGTTGTATCAAAGAGCTTTGTGATTCAGTGTGAATCAATCTCTACATCGTCCCTATCAC
>NC_081442.1:6923937-6926920 GCF_007210705.1 Tigriopus californicus
ACTTGCCCTTGCAGAGACTTTGAGGCCACTCACCCTGTTTAACGTGAGTGTCCGTCTCTATCATTTCAAACGGTTGCCAATGGGAGCCAAGCCTCCTTCAGGAGAATTCATAAAGGCAATAAGTAACGACTTCAGCCACATTCCCGGCCTACATGCTATATATGACGACATAATCATTGCAGGGAATACTCTCCAGGATCACGACCATGTCCCCCGGACTTTCCTCTCGAGGCTTCAAGAATAGGGCATGACTCTTAATCCCTCCAAGTGCGTTTTCCGAGCAAGGGAGATACCTTTTTGGAGAATGAGGGTTTTCGCCAGAAGGCATCAGACCAGATTCAGAAAGAGTCCAAGTACTCAAAGAGGCTCCCATCCCAGAATGCAAGGATGAGCTCATTTCCTTCTTATGCATGGCGGGATACAATTCGGATTTCATTCCCTTCATCGCCAGGAACACGCCAAATCTCAGAGCTCTCACCCAAAAGTACTCAAAGTTCAATTTTGTGACGTTCACAAAAAGGAGTTTGGACTGTTAAAGCTTTCTTTACATGAAGACGCATGTCTCACATTCTTTAACACAGCTTTGCTCACCTTTCTATTTAACGCACATTGGGATGGTCTGTGTGCAATCCTTTGTCAAGGAGAGTCTACCTCTTGGGTAAAAACAGTAGCCGTAGCTTCTAGGGCGACAACATCTGTGGAGAAGCGCTACCCTCAGGTGGACCTTGAGGCTATGGCGGTTGATTTTGGCTAACGTAAAATGAAAGTCTACCTGGTGGGGAACGCGCAAGTTACCGTAGTCACAGACCACAAACCCTTGCTACTGTAGTGGATGGTGACCCTGAACCACAACAACAGAATATACAGAGAGAGAGAATAAACGACAATCTCCTCATTGGTGACCCCGAGTTAAAACCTCACACAACCCCTTAAACACGCCCTCACTTCCGTTGCCGACGTCATCAAGTGGTGCTCGACCTGCCTGCCGACAATTTGTCCACGTTGGGGCCCGATTCGGCGGACAGCCAATCCGTCATGGCCGTTTCCATAAAACTGCCCGAATTTTGGCCAACTCGAGCTCGCGCCTGGTTTCATACCGTTGAGGCCCAATTTCATAAATAGTGAACAACTGCACCAAGTACTATTACGTGGTTTCGGCGCTAGGAAGTGAAGCCGCTGCCAACATCGAGGGTCTCTTGGACAACCCACCAGCTACAATCCAGTACGAGGCCATCAAAAACGCTTTGCTCAAGATCTATGAGATTTCGGATTGGCAGAAGAAAAGGCTCCTCATTGGCCTCGAGGGTCTTGGTGATCGGCGCCCAACTGAGCTACTCCGGTACATGCAAGGCCTTCACAAGGCCGAGAAGGACGACCCATTATTCATGGCTTTCTTTATGCATCAGCTACCCCAGGCCACACGGGCAATCCTAGCCGCGCAAGAGTTTGACGATGTGTTTAAGTTGGCTCAGGCAGAACACTCCAACATGGCAACGAGCGGCATCAACAAAGTGTGGACAAGCCCCAACACCAAGTCTTCCTCCCATGAGTCAACCGAAAAGAAGGGGAAGCAGCCTGAACTCTGCCGGTTCCACAGGAAGTTTGGGGAAAACAGCAGAAATTGCCTACTCCCTTGCACGTGGGCTGGAAAATCTCCGGCCAGCCACTATTAGCGGCAAGTGTCACTGGCCGTCCTAGCCGCCTCCTATACATTTGGGACCGTACAACAGGACGACGGTTCCTGGTGGACACTGGAGCTGCAGTCAGTGTTTTTCCAACCATCAAGAAGGACCGCGAGCAATCACAAACCAATCACAACGAGCCTCTCGTGGCGGCAAACAAGACAGTAATTTCAACATTTGGCACAACCAGTGTCACACTAAATTTGGGGTTTAGAACGTGCCAGTGGCCGTTCACCTTAGCCATGATAGATCAACCAATCATCGGGGCAGATTTTTTATCCCATTACAGGCTCGCAATTGATGTGCGGGGCCAAAAGTTGTTTGATCTAGGTTCTTGCAAAACCACGGAGCTCCATTTATCAAAGTGCCCATCATTGCAACTCCACAGTTTGCACGCCCCCAAACTCCCTGATATCATCCTCCAGGAGTTCCCAACACTGCTCACTCCAACTTTGAATGTAGCACGACCCAAGCACGGCGTGGAACACCACATTGTGACAGAGGGACCTCCAAGCAGATGCAGGGCCCGTCGCCTCAACTCAGAGAAGTTAGCCATTGCCAAACGCAAGTTCCAATTTCTGGAAGCTCAGGGCATCGTGCGGCAATCAAGCAGCTCCCACGCTGCAGCTCTGCACGTGGTGAAGAAGGCGGACGGGGGCTCTCGGTCGTGCGGGGACTACAAAGGCCCCAATGCAACAACCAAGCCGGATTGCTATCCAATCCCCCACATCCAGGACTTTGCGATAAGCCTGAGTGGGGCGTGGATGTTTTCAAAAATAGACCTCTTAAAGGGATACTACAACATCCCTGTGGCGCAAGAAGATATCCCAAAAACGGCTGTAATAACACCTTTTGGGCTATTTGAATTCCTGCGGATGCCCTTCGGGCTGTGCAACGCAGCCCAGACGTTCCAAAGGTTAATGGACTCCGTGCTACAAGATCTGGAGGGCGTTTTTGTGTATCTAGACGACATCCTGGTAGCCTCACAAGACAGACCATCTCACGAGATGATCCTCCACCAGGCCTTCAAGAGGCTTCATGATAATTGATTAGCAGTCAATATAAAGAAGTGCGTGTTTGGGGTGGAGTCCCTTGAGTTTTTGGGACACCAGGTGACCCCCCAGGGGATTCAGCCCTTGCAAGACAGGGTCCATGCAGTACAGGGCTTCTCCACGCCCAATAACAAGAAGTCCTTACAGGAGTGTCTCGGACTTTTGAACTATTATCATCGTTTTCTTCCCAGTGCTGCTCATGTACTCCAGCCGCTCCACCTCCCCCTGAAGAAATCATGCAAACCGTTC
>NC_081442.1:6927405-6942460 GCF_007210705.1 Tigriopus californicus
GCAAGTGGGTTACGACAAAAGGCACCCAATAATCTTTTGGAAGATACAAGTGTTGTCAGTCAGGTGGAATTCATCAACTTTACACAAGAAGATCCTGGATCAAAAAGAGCGACTTCTTTTCTAGCGAAAGAAATGAATCAGAAGGACGATCCAATGAGAAGAGTATGAGCCTTCAGGAAGAATACGCTCTAAAGACCTTTCAAGCAAATACAAGGAAGCTCCCTGGCAAACCTGGCTACTAAGTCTCCCTCCCGTGGATTCCAGGTGATCCCCGTCCTGAGTACAACAACAGACAGGTGAAGCGTAGGTTTGAAGGCCTAGATCGTCGCTTTTCTCGAGACCAAACGTTCAAGAGGGCCCCGTTGCTGCTTTAGGGGATATAGAAGCCATGTTTAGTCGCATCCAGATAAACTTTCATGATTTTTAGATACCACCGTTTTCTATGGAGGGACTGTGGGGGGGGGCAAAGGCTGAACGTGTATCAAATGACCGGTGTCGTCTTCGGAGACACCCCATTCCCCCTGCCTAGCAATCTCAACTCTGTTGAGAACTGCTGAGGACGCTGCCTGCAGTAGCGCTGCTAAGCAGGCAATCAAGCAGCAGTTCTTTGTCGATGACTAACTGACCAGTCACGATGACCCAGAAGAGGCGTTGAGGATGGCACATGAAATTAAAGACACACTCTCACAATGGGACTTCAACCTCAGAGACTGGTGAACCAATCATCCAGTCGTTGCTGAAGTATTGGGGATTTCTGTTCAGGATCGCACTGAGCCACTTCTACATGAAGAAGCTTCCGTTCGGGTACTCAGGCTGGTCTGGTATTGGATCACCTTACATTCAGAATACAAGAAGACCCACTTACCCTCACTCGATTGGGCCTTGGTAGTGGTTTAGCTTGGGCCTGATCGCTCCTGTTATGGTGGCAGGAAAGATTCGCATGAGGAGCATTGTTCTCAGAGGCCCGGTGGCGGGAAAAGTGGAATGAAAGTTTACAAGAGTTGAACAGAACCTCTTTTCCACGCTGTCTCTTCCCATTATCAGAAGGAGATGTACAAAACGAGTGTCACATTTTCTGTGATGCATCAAAAGATGCCTTTTACGCGGTTGTTTATATCCAGTCCTACCACCACTTGTACCCGTTCACATTCGCAGCCCCGAGTTTCGTCTAAAAATCCAATCCTATACTATGGGCTATACCCAAATTGCAATCCCCCTAAGTCAAGAGTCCCTTCAACGTTGGATTTCAGGACCAGTCTTCCTGAACACAATCTGTGGAAGTTGGCCCTCTGACATCGAAATCATTGTGACCGAAGTGGAGCAAAGGCAGAAATATCGTCAAGAGGCCATCGTCAACTTTGTGGGAGACGCCACCAACTATCTTCAGGAGCTTTTGGAGGAGCCAGCCATAGATAGTCAAACCAAAAAGCACACCCTCTAAAGACTCATTGCTCAGGCTCAGAGGGCAAGGTGATTTCACCCCAGAACATTCATTTGATTGATCAAAAGTGCTCGAGGGCGTTTGAGCAGGGCGCAAGTGGGTTACGACAAAAGGCACCCAATAATCTTTTGNGGAACACATCCATGTTGATTTAGTGGGTCCATTATCTGAGTCGGAGGGGCGGCGTTATATTTTTACAGTGGTAGACCGATTTACCAGATGGGCGGAGGCTGTCCCTTTGGAAAACGCCCCGGCAGTAACGTGCGCCCGCGCTCTGCTGCACCATTGGGTGTCTCGTTTTGGAGTTCCCCTGTGCATTACCTCAGACCGTGGTCGGCAATTCACGTCGGGGTTGTGGTCAGCCTTATCCAAGTTCATGGGCACCAAGCTGGTCCAAACAACATCATATCACCCACAAAGCAATGGAATGGTGGAACGATTGCACAGACAGATGAAAGCAGCTTTGAGAGCTAGGATGTCTACGCCAGCTTGGTACAATCAGCTTCCCATCGTCATGTTGGCCATCAGGACTACCCCAAAGGAAGACTTCCCCCGCGGAAATGGTATATGGAGCCACCCTCAGGATTCCTGGTGAGTTCTTTGAGACTCCACTGGCGGAGACAGCAGCAGATCATTAGTCTTTCCTACCGCAGTTGAGGAACATGGTAAAGGACCTACGCGCGCCATTGCCCGCGCATCATGGCGCTGTTCGGAATTTTGAGCCCCCAGCACTACAAACCGCGGCCTACGTATGTGTGCGTCATGACGCACATCGTACCCCCCTTCAAGGCCCCTATGACGGCTCGTATAAGGTTCTCGAGAGGCACAACAAGCACTTCGTTTTGGATATTGGAACTTGGAGTGATTCCGTGTCCAAGGATTGGCTAAAACCGGCTTTCCGAGATCCCACACAGTTGCCGGACCCGCTGATACCCGTCCAATACACGCCATGTAACCACACGTATGCATCGGTGCAATAGACCTTCTATAGAAGAGCAAGAGCCTCAATAGAGAGACAATAATTACTTGTTCCAAGATTTGTCGGACTATGTTCCATTTTGTTAAAATGTATGTCCCTCTCTGGGCGGAGCCATGTAGTGGATGGTGACCCTGAACCACAACAACAGAATATACAGAGAGAGAGAATAAACGACAATCTCCTCACTACCAATATTCAGAGGAATCAGACCTGGATCGGTGCGATCAGAAAGGATGATTTTGTGCCACCAAGATATTTCTTATTCAATTGTGTGGAAACCAGAGAAAAGCTAACCCAACTGATTTCTTTAGCCGGGGGCTACCCCCTATGCTGGCCTTTTCAAGGGAGAGCTCGAGACTGCTGCCGAGAAGGAAAAGCTCATGTACATAGTCAAAATGGCGACGTGTGTCAAGCATTGGACCCAAAAAGTATTGCTGAGGCCACCAGACAAAATAAAATCTTTAAACAAGTTACAAAAGCCATCTATTGAGGTGTGCTCCCAAACACTTAGTCGGTTTTCGAGGGATTTTTCGGAAGTAACTGTGTCGTTGTGGGGAAATGTTCTTAAAGGCAACCAACTAGTCCTTCCAAAGGGTATTATAAAAATAGGCCTTAAATCTAGCTCATGGGGGAGCTCACCTTGGAATTTCATCAATGAAACGCCATCTCGATGTGGTCTCATGGTTCCCAAGTGTTAGTGCCAAATCACCCAAACTCCCAAAGATGGCGCTCTATAATTAATTTGCATTTCTTACGAAAGGTTGGGTGAGAAAAACGGATATGGAAACAGAGAATCAGCAAGAGACGAATTTGTTCTTACTTTGCCAACATGTGTGAATGGTTGTCACGAATAAAATCTAAGAGTTTCAAGTGCATCGTCTGGTTTTCAATCATTTCATCCGGTATAAGTCAGCCGCGGTATCACCAAGTATGAGCCAAGCCATAGTGCCAGAAATGCCAGGAGATCACTGAAATAGGAACTAAAGTGCAACAAGCACCTCAATGGGCTCCAGACAAACCTTGGGAATCCGTCTCCATGGATCATTTTGGACCACTATTGGATGGCTGATATATGCTNAGACATTTCAGACCACGCCGTTGGAATAAGTGAAGACGTTCATTCGGTAATGGAGGGAACGGAGAACCGCCCGCGGGGGATTGGTGTCATGACGAGAGAGGGGCGAACCTACAAGAGATCACTCGTGGCGGCCAAAGTCCGTTCGGCCGTCAAGGATCTAAGGTCCCATTGCTCTCAGTGCCGATCTTCATTGGCCTCAGATCCCCCACCCCACGAATCCGTGTCAAGGCACCCCCATCTACACACCGAATGGATGTCTAAGGTACAGACATTGGTGGATGAGTGCATGGCTTTGTCAGACGAAGTGGAAAAGGCAGAACTTGTGGGTTGGATGAAAGCGCTTTCCCAAGAGTCTGAAGAATTTGTTAACTTCTTGGGCGAAACCCCCTTGGATCACAACGATGTCCGTAGTGTCGTGAGTATCATCTCAAGGAAAATCTCATGGAAGCGCCAGAACTGACGCCTCAAGCCAACGTCAGGCTGAGGCCAGAGTCGAGCTCGCCAGACGGAGGGCGGAGGAAGAGAGTGTTGGTGAGCTCACTCGTTTGGAGATGGAGAGAATGGCCTTAGAAGCGCGCATGAATCACGTGCGAAGAAAGAAGGAAATGGAAACCCTGGAAGCAGAAATACGTGAGCGAGACCAAATCGAAAAGGAAGATTCGAGCTCTACTACATCCCATGGCTTATTAGAAAGCAAGGTGGACACTTCTCCTCGATCCCCACTTCCCCAGATGACCAATTGGAGAAACGACGTCTCCCAATTAAAGAATTTAAACCCAAAGGCAGAGTCGTTTTCGTATCGAGCTGACTATCCCAAGACCGAATCCGCGATGATTGTGGAAATGATGCAAAGACAAACGGCCTTCAGTCATCAAATCAAAACGTTTAGACGCGTGAAGTTCTTGAGATCAACTGCCTCTCGAGAGAGAGCAGTCAGCTTTATTGATATACTATACGGAAAACTGAATGAGACATAGAAAACATGTACAGAAAGCCGAATGGAACGTCTCCCTGGGGAGCCGAAAATATAGGGAATTGAGGCTGAGAGAGATGAAATGTAATTTAGTAGAGAAGATGATTGATTTCTTGGAAGACTTGTCATTGCACTAATCACACTCAATCATTGAAAGGCCTTTTCCAATTATTATGGACGCACATCACTGGATGTTGTTAGCGGACGGTGATATTGCCATCAAGCGGGGAGATTGGAAGCTCCTCGATGCGGCTGGTGGTGTCGGTGGTGTTGCTGCCCGATGGAGGCAGCAGGTCAGCAGGTTGTGCCATTCTCCCCTCACGGGGTGCGCGGTTACGCTGACGGCGCTGGAGCTCGTCAATGAACTCCAGTGAAGAGAGATTGAGCCCAAAGGGGAGGCTCTCGGGCACTTGTAGTTGTCCCATGGATGGGCTGAACACGGCCATGGATGCTGCCGGCCCATGGGCTGGCTGGCTCCATGTTGTGCATGAGGACATCACGGTAGGAGACCCGTGCAGATGATGGCGGCGATGGTACCTGTACAGCGCGTACAGGAACCCAATGGTGAGAAGGACCCCGATGGCACCTGACGATAGAGACGGCAGATGCAGCTCAATGAAGTGGAACCCGGAGCTGTGGGTGATTTTCGTATCTGGGTTGGCTATTATCATCTGATCCGTTCCAGACGTTGCTGTTGCTTTCGATGGCCTGGATCCCATGTTGAGCAAGTTGTGGAGACCTTTGGAGAGTTGTAGGAACGGGATATCGTGCGGGGTTTGCCTGAAGCGAGGTTGTAGCTACATGGACTGGGGTCTCGCTGGCAGGGGCAGGGACAGGAGCTGATGACAGGGGAACTGGCAGAGGCTTGAGGAATCGCTGATTCCGCCTAAGTGTCCGCCCGTCGTCGTGTAGAATGACAAAGGATTCTCCCGAAGGGCACACAGAGATAACTTTGCCGGTCTGGTCCCACAGCTTGGAAATGGGGTTCTGAACTCAAACTCGCGTATTGGGAACGATTGAACTCTCAGATGGTAACGCAGGCCGGGGAGCCATGTGTGATGCGAGAAAAGCAGTTTGGAGCTGGCGGCCAAAAAAGATTTCGCTTGGGGCAAGGCCATTTGAATTGGGATGATGCAGGCTGGCCGGCTCAAAGGTGATGCCTTTATGTAAGCACCATGCTGCAAACTCTGATCGAAATTGTGGGCCGTTATCTGATCTGATGAAAGTGGGGTCGCCGAAAACGTCAAACCATTCTGAGAGGGATTGAATGATAGACTTGGAGTGTAGTTGTGCCAGAGGTTTGGTCCAGATGAAACCAGAAGCTTCATCGACCATGATGAGCCAATGTCTGCTGGAAAAGTAGAAAAGATCCAGTCCCACACGGGTCATGGGGCTGGTCGATAATTGGGAGCGCCGCCCCTCAACTGGTTTAGAAGCGCGGTATGTCTGACACTGGGTGCATGCGTCAATCATGCCCTTGATATCACTAGCCATGCCTGGCCATGCAAACAGCTTTGCATGCAGCTTAGTTTTTTCCACGCCTTGGTGGGAAAGATGAAGCCGGTGTAGAATTTCAGGCCGAGCTGACATTGGCGGGACAATTTTCCCATCACAAAGGAGCAGCTCAGCACCTTCGACAGGAAGAATGCTGAGGTCGCTCCATGAAGATTTGAAGGATAAAGCTGAACTTGTAGGGGGGCAGATCCCGCGCAGATGCATGACTCCGCACCCCCTGAATCAACCTCTTGTACCCTTCATTGATTGAGGAGAGAATGAAGGCCAATTTGGGATCAAGGTGGTCGACTTCTTGAGACATGACTTGGAGCATACAATCGGCGTGATCTGGCTCACATGGAAACAGCGGAGCGCATGAAAGCGCGTCAGCAATGAGATTGTCTTTTCCAGGCGTCCACTTGATCTGGAAAGAGAAAGATGGAATTTTCACGGAATTTTGCAAGTCGCACGTTATGAATGTCAATAATGTCTTTTGCAAAAATTCCCACGAGCGGCTTATGGTCTGTCATAACAATGAATGCACACCCTCTCAAATAAAACTCGCATTTGGGCACTGCGCGCAAAATTGCAAGACACTCGAGCTCGATGGCTGCATAATTCTGCTGAGCAGGCGTCAGGCTGAACGAGCCACATTGCAGTATTCGTGGATGTCCATTCTTCTCCTTTTGCATCAGCATGAAGCGGAGGCCGTGTAATCTTGAATCATCCGATCGCAGAAAAGTGTCAAGTTTTTCATCAAACGGCTTCATAAGGAGGGAAGAGGTCAGCAATTTCTTGGCTTGGCAAAATGCTTTTTCGTGGACACTAAGCCACTGGAATGAAACTCCCTTTTTGAGAAGGGGACAAATGTCACTCATCGCATGCGATAAGTCCGGCAGAAAGAACACAAATTGATTTGCGAGACCCAAAAAGGACCTCACATCAGTCACTGTTTTTGGCCGTGGGAAGTCTTGGATTACCTGCACTTTAGCAGGGTCAGGGCTGACACCCTGGTCACTGATAACGAATCCTGCAAAGGGCACTTCGCGACCTGTGGCGAATTTGCGTAATGAGATCGTGATCCCTCTCTCACGGCATCTTGAAAGTACAGTCTGAATGCGGGATTTGAGCAGGGGAATTGTTGGTCCACCAATGAGGATGTCGTTGACCAGTTTTTGACAAAAAGTAAGGCCTCTGACCTCATCGTAAACAATATTCCAGTGATCCCCGCTGAGACTCATACCCATGGGGGCGAAGTTGTACCGGTACCTCCCTGAAGGTAGAAGGAAGGCTGTCAAGTTCGCGGACTCTTCATCCACTGGAACTAGGAAGTACCCCATTACTGCATCTAATTTACAGAAAACTTGGTCTTGAGGACTTACACTTCTAATGATGTCCTGGGCCGATGGGAAAGGCTGTACAGGCCTCTTGATGAATTTGTTGATCACCCTGTAATCCATGACCAATCAAAGCCCGGCCTTGCCTCCTTCTTTAGGGACGAAGTGAGCGCGAGCACACCATGTCGTAGCCTCCTCTACACAAGAAATTCGGCCAGAATCAAGCAACCGTTTGATAGTTGCGTCGGCTTCAGCCCGATAATGCAGCGGAATGGGACGTGAGGTATTGGCGTGATACGGAACAGCGTCCTCTGTCAATCTGATTTGGATGGGATCACCCACGACGCGTTGATCAGGAGCCAGGGAATCTGACAGTACATCATGGAACTGCCTCCTCAGGTCCTGTTTCATTTCTTCTATTGCGCTGGAATCTTCAACTGCCGTGTTAATCTCCCCGGAGGCCGCCAAAGGGAAGGCAGGACCGATGACTCCAAGATTCTGGAGGTCATGCCATGAGATGAGCATGCAATTGTGCATACATGAAGAGACGAGGCAGTCCACCTACGCCGTTCTGCTGTTGACAGTGAGTTCAAGGACAACTCGGCCGGCCACGGACATTTGATCACCATTAGCCGCTTTTACTTTGTCACTGGTTGCATCCAGCTGAAGACCATGCCTCTGGGCCACGTCCAGGGATAGCATGGTTCTTGTAGCTCCGGTGTCAGGGATGGCCCTGAGGTGGAACTGGACGTTGTGAGGAGACCGAACATGGACATGGATCCTTGGGGTTGGACATGTGACACCACGTCGGAGTCTTCGTAGTCGAAGGGAGTTAATACAGTGCCGGATTTCCTGGGGGAGATCGTTCCATACTCTCAAGACTCGCACACTAAAACACCACCAGCGAATTGTGTTCCTTATGACAGGGAGATCTATTCAAGGAACGCTTCTCATGAACCTGGAATGGGGCTTGGGCTGTGTTCGCAGCAATGCAAGGATGGGAGACATATCTTCGTCCACTGTCACTAGGCCCAAACGAATCTTAAAGAGAGTGAGAAGGTCACACTTAAGCCTATGCACTTGTAAAGGTTACAAATTCAGTATTTTCAAACGCTCAATTGGCGCGAGGTTCCGCTCTTTTGGAAAGCAGAGTCTGGTGAAGGTTCTCTGTACTCGCTCCACTGCTACTATGTCCTTCTTAAGGAAAGGAGACCACACCTGAGTACAATGCTCAAGCAAAGGGCGCACATAAGTTGTGAATAGTTTCAAGGTTTTTGCACCTCGCGATTCAAAATGACGTCTCAGGATGCCGCACATACGGGTTGCTTTTAGAGCCTACGGAGGACGAGTGCACGCTAAACTTCAGCGCCATCACTCTAAGATCGCGCTGTGTCTGGACCAACGGAATCACTTTAGAATTTAACGTGTAAATGGCTGGAACACGTTCCTTCCCAAATACCATCACCGAACTCTTTGCCACATTGAACTCCATCCTATTGTATTGGCCTCTGTGACACAGGAAGCTCGGGCGGGTGTCTTTGGGAATGAAACACCACTCATGCATACGCAGCTCAAGTGCCCTTTACGGCCACACCTGTTGCACGAGGACGTTCTCTTGGGGCATTGTGCAGCCTTGTGCTCCTTGGCGCCGCAGCAAGTGCATTTTCCTTCCAGATCCGCCCATGATTTGGCTTTACCAGACTTTTGCCGGTTACTCTTCCTCTGGGATTGTTGTCCAATCACTCTGTTGGCCTCGACAGAGGCCGTTGACGACAGTGTAGAGGCTGCGAAAATGGCCCTTTCATACGACAATATCTTCTGCTTCACTGTCCTCAGGGTATTCTGGCTAGCTGCACTAAATGATGCCAGAACTTCCAAGACTTAGGTTTGTAACTCCATATTTATTTCCTTTTCATCCTTATGGGTTTCAAAACGTTAGTCTCTTCAATCAAAATGTCTGCACTTACAGGTTTTCTTCGGTTAAACAAGAATGATCGACCAGAGGCCCCACGGGAATACTCTCGACCAGATCAATGAGCTATTCAATCAGGGGCGCCGGTTCCTACATTCAGGGTCGTCGAATCCGCCTTCCCGATCTTGTGACTAAATTATGAACATCTTCCCCCCTTGATGCCCCCATGGCTCATTTAGCATCAATTGCTCCTTCTCTGGATTTGGCGTAAGAGTTGGATTCATCTTCTCCCATGAAGGGCCTGTGTCCACCTCCTCCCATTTGGGACTATCGTTTTTCTCTAAAAGATGGAGACATTGAACGGGACGACAAATGATTCCCTTGGAAGTCTTCAATTTCACACTCCGGACGAGTCCATCCCGTCGGCACAATGTCTTCACCACAATCCCAATTGGCCACCTAGGCCTCTTTAAACTCTTTAAAAAAATTTCGTCGCGTCATCAAAGTCGGGAGCTATTCTGAGGACCATCTTTTCCAAAAGTGATCCAGAGTTTGACGCAAATAATTATATCGCTTAGAAAGTGATGCCGGACTTCCAAGAACACTTGAAATTTGCAATATCGACCGCCCAAAAATTAAATGAGCAGGGGTGATTGGGTCGGAGCTTTCGTCCGAAGGTTGGTAAGTCAATGGGCGTGCATTCATCGTTCCCTCTATATCAGTTAACAGGGTGTTCATCCCGGAATAGGATAATAATGCTCCGCCCAACACTTTTCTCAGAGGTTCCTTTAGAGTTTGATTGAGTCGTTCCCAGAATGCACCCTGGTGAGGGGCTCTTTCGGTTATGAATTTCCACGTAATTCCCCGTTTCGCCAAGAACCGCTGAAGTTGCCCCGAGTCCACTTGCACCTTGTTCACTCTTGCAAAGGCTCTCCTCAGCAGGACACTTGCTTTGACAAAACTTTTCGCATTATCACTAAATATGGTCGCAGGAACGCCTCTCTTATTGATCATTCTCGTCAAGGCAGCCAAGAACTCCTCCGTACTCATGTCGCATGTAAGATGAAAGTTCGAAATGAACTCCTCTACTTGCTGCACAGGTGAAAACACAAATGTAGGCTTTCTTGGATTGTTTACCCTCTCCCTTAATCCAAAGAGGTCCCGTAAAATCGAGACCCACTTGGGTGAACGCGGGAGAAACAGATACTCTCTCCTTTGGTAGAACACCCATTCTCTGTTCCAAGGGTTTTGTTTTATGTTGCTTACACACCAAACATTGTTTCAGGACCTGTTTTCCATGCACAATTGAGTACATCATTCTAATATGTTAAGGAAAAATGATGTACAGGGAAAACAATTGGTTACGGAACAGTGTATTGAAACATCCGGGAAAAATGAACACCCTGTGTAACAAACAATCACCAGCGTGTCCAAGCCACGCTGAATCGGCGTGTCCAAGCTGTCTTAAACTGGCGGGCCCAGGCTATCGTGAAACGGCGTCTAAGCTGTCTAAAATTGGCGGGCCCAGGCTATCGTGAATCAGCGGACCCACGCCATCTTGAAACGGCGTGTCCAAGCTGTCTCGAATGAACACGCACAAGCTGGCTTGCCAAGCTGCCCCATTTGACGAAAAACAAATCGTCCAAAAAAAAGACAGTCACCATTGAACATTGAAAGGAATAAAAACTCCCAACTTGAAGCTCTCTTGCTGGTAGTTGAATCAAGGACAATTTTGTTAGAAGTGCCGGAAGTCAAGTCGCCCTATTTTGAAATCAGAGTAGTGAGAGTCAACATTTGGAGTCGGGACCCAGGAAGCCGTGCAAAGTCAAGGGGACCTGGGGAAGTGCATTGCATACTTCAGTGAGCCAGCATAGACCTGTTGAACAGTCTCTGGAGCTGAGTACAGGTGCAACTTCTGAGTCATTCTCCGTCAATTCAATCCTGGACCTTCAATCTGATTGATTCGACGTCATCGCCGTGGATCCCCGTTGGACTCAAGAATCGCCCTCGTCAAAAGTAGGATCTGACCATTTTCTATCCATGTATGTTTTCCTTCTTCCATGGCCAAGCAATTACCCCCTCATTCATTACCCGAGCAGGACAGCTGATTGGTAGAGTGTCATTCCATGTATATAATAGAATAAAGTAGATTGAACCATACAGTTGCCTTGAAGACTAGCCTAGATTCCCCAGACGGCCAAGATCGTGCTGGCATCGTAGGGAGTAGAGGTAGCAAGGGATTTCCATTCAACTGTAGCTAAAAGTTCATCTCTCTTGTAGCAGAAATCAGTAGTTAGACTCTAGAGTAGAGGTCAACTGCGATTGACGCATTTAGACTAGGATAGTGACCACATTTTGCAGGATAGTAGCCTTGAAGATTGGCCCAGGTGTATGCCAGACAACCAAGATTGATCTGTATCCATGGGGAGTAGAGGTAGCTAGCAATTTGTATCCTTAGTCAATTGATGATTGTTTGAGGCCCTGATAAAGGAAGCTCAAACTATTGCTGTATGCCCTGATTAGGGTTATAACCGGAGGCCTTAAGATAGGTCTAAGAAATTTAAGCCCCTGTACTAGGTGCTCTCCATCTTTGAGAGCTATCAAGGTATTTTTACCTAGTGCTTGGGTCAGGAGTTCCATGTTTCCGTTCACCACGGGAATTCAATAAGTCAGGACCTTTCACCCCTGGCTGGTGGACGGAACATAGAGTCTCTTTTTGGTGCCGCGACCGGGACTCTTTGATTCCCGTGAATAATTAGTGATTTGCGACCCGGGCGAAAATATTTTTCGAATTGTGAAATATTTAAGTGATTGTGAAAGCCATTTAATTGGCTCGCGCCAAGAATCATAGCAATTCTTTTTGGTGCTTGGGAATTTTGGAAACATATTCCCCAATATTGAACCTTGTGCCATAAGTGCACACAGGTTGAAATGATATGACAAATTCTCAAATTTGTTAGATGTATGTTAAATTTGTGTTGAGGCTGATTGCTAAATAGCTCACCAAGTACCAACACCCCTTTCACTTGTGGGAGCAAGTCAACACTTCCATTAGTGAAACAAAAGCAAAAAAATTGTGCCCAAGAACTCATACCAGTGCAAGCCTACCCGATGAACAGATATGGCTACGTCCAATCCTAAGATGGTTTTGCGGAGCGAGACAGCAGACAAGATCGAAGATCGGAACATTCAGATTGACTTGTTTTTTGTCGCTTTCACACAACAGAAGAACGAAGTGGAAGTTGATGAACCCAATCAAAGGAGGCTGGCCAAGTTTTTCGCTGCCACGCAAAGGGAATTCCACGCCCTCCAACAGAGTCAAGCAGAGGTCATGGAGATTGTAGACGTATCGGAGCGCAAGGGAGAAATCCATCAACATGAGAAAATTTGCCAGAAGTACCGGAAACTTAAAGCGGATTATCGAGAAGCAATTGGAGCAGGAGGGGAGTCTGATGACGACGAGGTTCCACTAACGACGGATCAACTGAACAGAGAAGATGGCCACCGGAGAGTTCTCCCCAAACCCACGAAGATGAGTCAAACGGGGACAAGCCAAAGGACCACACCAAGCCAAGAGGACAAGCCACTGGAAGATTTCTTTGAGTCACCTGGTGTGCCTTTAGTCATGCCAAGCTCTCCTCAAGTGGATACTTCATCTGATGTGCACCAGGTGTTGCAGTTCATCATGACGGAAATGCGTGATATGAAGTTGCAAATTTTGAAGTCTGAAAACTCGCCAAAAGGGTTTAAAACAGGAAGAAGCCACAAAGTCTCCAATATAGCAGAAGATGAACAAGACCACCAAATGAAAACTCAAGGGAGGACAACCCGATTCCAGGACATGGGTTTGCCCAGTCCAACGCCTGTGTCCATATGGGAAACCAGACAAAACCTTGCTTATCCCAAAAGTCCCAACAGCCTTGCCTCAAACAAAATGATAAATAAACCTCCCAATCAAGCCGTGAACTCGCCCTCAAGACAGAGTCGTGGTTAGGAGACAGAGGTCCCTCGGTTCCAGGGCATTTAGGAGCGCAAGCCACTTACAAGTTGCCCACGTTGGAGGTGCCAACCTTCTCAGGCGAGAGCTCCAAGCAGTTCTTTGAATGGTGGCCATCCTTTCGGGACGTCTATCAGCAAAATCCAGGCCTGGATTCAGCCAGTAAGCTCGCGTATTTGAAACGTCACTTGAGAGGACGTGCCCTCCAAGTAGCATCGTCCCACAGCACCTATGACGACGCAATTGGAAACCTTCACCAGATTTATGGCAAGGAACGTGATTTGCTAAGCGAAATGACAATAGAGCTTGACCAATTGAAGGAAGAGAACGTTGATTTGCTGGAGCTTTTGTTGGTGGTTAACAACTACGTAGGTTTATTTAAGTTGATTGACCAGGACTCACGTCAACTGGCTATGCTGTTAATCCAACTGATTGAGCACAAGTTGCCATATGAAGTGCTGATTCAGTGGAAACAAAAAGTTCAAGAAATCGATCAACATGGAGAGCAAGTGTTAATCAGCGACTTCTCCGAATTCCTCATTGATGCTATAAATCTGTATGAGTCCCCAGTGGTACGTGCCCGAAGCTCCCAACAACAGAAAAAGAAGATCCCCCAAGATTTCGTCCCAAAGGAACTTGTTGTTGATGCTATGTTTGCTTATGTAAACCCTCATGATGCTCATGAGAAGAAGGAAGAATGCTTCAAGAGATCATCTTCCCCAGAGGTAGTTTTATTGTCACCTCAAGTTCAGGAGGAGGTCAAGAAAGAAGAAAGAAGACCAGAACGGCCATCCATCTCAAAGGGATCATGGAAGGCTCAGCAATGGCCCAAGGCTCAGCGTGTACTAGGTGCTCTCCACCTTTGAGAGCTATCAAGGAATTTTTACCTAGTGCTTGGGTCAGGAGTTCCATGTTTCCGTTCACCACGGGAATTCAATAAGTCAGGACCTTTCACCCCTGGCTGGTGGACGGAACAACCTTTCTTTCTTCGGTTCGTCCGTGAATAATGTGGTATCGGCCTTTCAACAATCCTAGAGTGGTCTCTTGTGGTGCATGTGCATGATTTTCATGCACGGATTGAATAATCAGTGCAACCACCGGATCGTTATTGGGAAGTATGATGAGTCGCTTTGTTTCCCTTGGCAAATCTGACAGTCTCATTCGATCACCCGTAATGAGAAGGGATTTGTCTGGGAAGAGCGATGGGTTTAGCGGTAGAAGGTGACTTTCTTTGGAGATATGGTGGCCTTGTTGAAGTTGTTGCAATTCGGGAAAGCAACGGACTTGGATAACCTGAGCAATCCGATTTTCAGCTGCTCGGATTTCTTCCACCACTAACTCCACAGGATCCAAAGACCTCTCTGGATTAGGTCCTTTTCTCCACCGCATGATTCGTGCCACAATTCCTACCACCTTGTCAAATGAAGAATACCGAAGGAACATTCCATCATAACTGGGGACGGTCGTTATGAGCGCCAAAGTCTTCGCATTTCTCTCATCATTTACTTCGGTCAGTTGTCCCTCGGACAGGGTAACCAACGAGCTTGGCCATTGCTCTCGTGGTTGAATCAGCCAATCTGGACCTCTCCATTAGAGTGCAGATCCTAGTAGGTGTTGTATAGTCGCCTCCCTCGTAAGAACATCACTTGGATTTTCGTAGCCTGAGCAATGAGCCCACTCCACAATTGCGGACTCGTTATGGATTTCTTGGACCCGGTTCTTCACAAAAGTCTTCCAGTCGTGGCTTGGCTTCCTTAGCCAAGCCAAGACAATTGAAGAATCCGAAAAATATGTCCTTGAAACCACGCGACTCTCCAGGGCATCACAAACGTACTTCATCAACC
>NC_081442.1:6942918-6945010 GCF_007210705.1 Tigriopus californicus
CGAGGTATTTTGATTTCTGACAAAAGAGGGATCTCCTCACACCACTTGATGAAAGCTTGAGCAACCTCTCCCTCAATGACCTCATCCCAAGAAACTCCCAGTATCCATAGCTCTTGGATCATGATTTTTGCTCTGATGACATATGGTGAGAAAAATCCCAATACGTCATAAATTGATGCATGTGTGGCCAGCACCTTCCGCTTCGTCACTAAAATCTTGTTTGGATCTAATCTAAGCAGGTTCTGACTGACCTTGAATGCAAACGCATCCTCTCCAATGTCCCACTTCAATCCCAGCGTATTAGTAAGACCTTGACTTGCTTCGCCGTCATTGCCGTCCAAGTCCAGTTCCAGCCCTGGCATTCATCGCTCTTTTGGAATGCTCTGCATAACTTCCTTTGAGTTTGAGGCAAACTTAGTCATTGTCCACCCACCCTCTTCAAAAAGTGACTGAAGTTCTTGGCACAACTTGATCGCCTCTTCTGGGCTTGTTGCTCCGGTCACAACATCGTCCACAAATATATTCTTCTCAGCTTCAACGCAAGCCTTTGGATATCATGTCCGGTTGCATGGATCATTTAAGTGGAATTTTAGTGAATTCATGGCTAGGAAAGGGCTCAAAGTAATCCCAAACATGACACATGTCATCGCGTAGGTTCGTGGAGGGGTTTCCCTTGACCCATTTCTCCACAAATATAACTGGTATCGTTGATCACTTTTGCGGATGCGAGTTTGACAAAACTTTTTTTTTCAAATCTCCTGATAACGCAACCTCGTTATTTCTAAAGCGAATCAATATTTGCACAATGTCGTTCTGGAGTGGGGGGCCGGGTAGGAGTAGATCGTTCAAGGAAACTCCGTTTCTGTCGGGCGAGCTCGCATTGAAAACCACACGCAACGCCGTAGACACACTTCCAGTACGAGCAACTCCATGATGGGGAATATAGTACACTTCTTCGTTTTTCAAATCCTCAATCTCGGCCCGACTCACTTCTCTTGCATATCCGTTTTCTTCGTATTCCTTCATGGCTTTGCAGTGTTGAATTTTAAGCTCCAGGCACTTATCGAAACGTTTTTCTGTGGACTCCAGCAACCGTTAATATACTTGTTTTCCAAACGAACACGATCCTTTTTAAAGGGTAATCCGACTTCGTAATGCCCGTCATCACATCTCTTTAACGATTTTTCAAACAAATCTAACGCAAGTCGGTCTTCTTCGGTATGAACCAATCCTTTGTCCACAATCCCGACGCTCTCCAGGGTCCAGAATTTCTCCATCATGTGATCTAAGGCATCAAGCCCTGGGTTTAAATGTTCCATTGAACCATATCTCGTCCCCGGGGTAGTGACCAACATGCACTTTGAGAACGAATACTCCTCCCCATGGTTTTTGCACGCGCCTGTAAGGACGGGTCCGAATTTTGTCTCCAATACGACGAGATTCGTCCCCGGTATATGATTGGCATGCTCTATCAATTGCCAGCAGTAATCAGCCCCCAGCAGCACATCAACCATTACTTCTGTTCCGGGGGATTCACTTGGCAAATCGTATTTGTAGAGGCAGGCTAACTCCTCTGAACCCAACTCAATCGGGGGTAATGGGGAGCAGATCTTGTCAGCCTTAACTACCGCATTGACTTTAATGCTCGAATTTGCACCATCATTGGAAACGAGGTTGAACTGAACCACGTCAGCCTTTCCCTTCGAGACTGTTCCCCAAACCTGTGAACCTCCATTGGAATGCTCTCCAGCACCGGGATGCCCACTTGTTCCACAATATCTTTTCTTACATAGGAATGGGCGGCAAAGGAGTCCAAACCAACTCGAATCTTGCAATGGATTGGTCCCACTTGAATCTCGGCATTCATTGTAGGTAGTATTCGTTTTTGATGCTCACGGGACCTCGGACTTGAGGGTGGGTCTAATATTTTCGAAGAGGTAGGGAGCGCAGAGGTTTGTGACGTCCTTGATATCTCCTTTGCACCCTCTTCATGTAAAAGTGCATGATGGTTCCGTCCACACCCTTCCACTGAACACACTTACCGGCAATAGCGACCATGCCCTCCAGGACCAAACCGTAATCCCAGGCATCT
>NC_081442.1:6947747-6980732 GCF_007210705.1 Tigriopus californicus
GCCGATGGGCATTCGATAGCGGCCTCGGCCGCTTTGGTGGCCGCGGATTTCAACCTGTTAAACCATCCGCGCTGGCCCACGCGGCGGCCTTAGCCGACTCCAGAGTAGGAGCCATTGTCACTTGTCACCAGAATTTGTCTATCACTTGATCAGAAGAGTGTCTTTGAGAAGCATTTTCAATCTCAAATGTTCAGTCAGACATATTTCTTACGGTACGAGAAGACCACGCGCCACGTTAAGTTCTTGAGATCAACTGCCTCTCGAGAGAGAGCAGTCAGCTTTATTGACATACTATACGGAAAACCGAATGAGACATAAAAAACATGTACAGAAAGCCGAATGGAACGAGACGGAACCCGGTATCTTTTCGTCACTTTTGGAAAAGAGTCGAAGGCATCATTGAAAGGAACCTTCCCGACCAAAGATCAAGGCTGAGCCGCTTGCTAGAGGTGGTCGATGGAGATCCCAGACAACTGATTGAAGGTTGCATGTTTTTGGAGGACGAACGTTGCTACACAGAGGCTAAGCGCCTGTTGATGAAGCGATATGGCAATGATTTTCTCATCGCGAATTCCTTTATGTAGGAGCTACGTGCATGGCCTTCAATTAAAGAAAATTGTCAGAAAAGTATTGGGGACTTCTATAGTGCATTGTTGCGGTGTTCTTCGGTCGTTGACAAATCTGAGATGAACTCGCCACGTTTCATCGGAGATCTGGTGGCAAAGCTGTCTTTTGGGATCCGAAATTCCTGGAGGGCTGTTGCCATCAAGAGCAGACTTGAGCCTGAGCGGCGGGAAACCTTTCAGGATTTTCTCGATTTGATGGAAGAGATGCTAGATCGAGCCAGCGATCCGATTTACGGGCAGGAGGCAATTAGAGCAATATCCCAGAAGATAAACGCGCCAGGCCCCAAACCATATAGCGTTAAATCTCCTCAAAGACCCGATCTGTTGAGAAATGTAAGGCCAAATTCAACAAAAGTAGTAAGTACTTTTGCTGTTTCAACGAGGAACGACGCCGCTACCTGTCTAGACTGTGATGACAATCATGACACATTGAATTGTGATGCTTTCCTCTCCAAGACCGTGGATGAGCGTGCTGAGGTAATTCGGAGGACAGGGGTTGTTTCGGATGCCTCAAGCGGGGGCACATATCGAGAAGGTGTTCCGCCAGATTGACATGCTCAAAGTGTGGGAGGAAGCATCCCACTCTACTTCACAAGGATAGTGAGGTCCCACATCAAGAAAAGCCTGAGCCTTCATTGACATGCTTTGGGGCTTGGAGATGCGGTGGTGGCGATGAATGTATTGAGGGTAAAAGTGTCGCATGATACCAAACCTGGGAAGGCTGTGGAGGGTATTGCTCTATTGGATGCCTTAAGTTCTGGAACCTTTGCCTCTGACGATCTCTTGAAAGAACTTGATATTACTGAATACCACGAATATCACGGTTCACACGCTCAACGGGAAACCCTTCGTTCAACAGTCGTCACAGGCCTTCGCGTTCACAGGCCGGATGGAGAAGGATCCATCAAACTCGGAACAACTTTCACCAAAGATGTCATTCCTCTCCAAGTGAATGAAGTGTCCACGGAAAAGATGATAAAGAGGTGGTCAGCATTTGACTCTCTTCGCCATGATATTTCGGAGTTGATCCTGGATTTGCCCGTGGTTCTACTAATCGGAGCGGATAACCCCATCGATCTTCGACCGTTAGACATCAAGGTTGGTGACTATTCGGATCCTAGCTCTCCCTACGCTATCAAGACCAGGCTTGAGTGGGCTGTTGTTGGGCCGATGAATACGCAAGAAAAATCAAGTCAAATTTCCTGTCATCGAACCACGGCTCTACCCGATAGAGTGTTTGGTAGAGAGGTTATCAAAGACGTTGGAATTTCGGAAATGCTCTCTAACTTGGCGGAGTTAGACTTCCGAGATCCAAAATTGTCGGAAGGTTTGGAGAATATCCTTTCAAGTGACACCATGTCAACAGACGATATGGAGTTCTTGAGCATCGTCGAGGCGAGGACAAAACGCTTAGAAGAAGGCTACGAGGTTCCTTTGCTCATCAAGAATCGTCCGTTGATCATGGCTAAGAGTGCCAAGATAGCAAAGAAGAGAGCTATCTCGATTGCAAGAAAGCTCAATAAAGACTCTAAGCTCATGAACGACTATCAGGCCTTTATGAGCGAAATTCTGCAAGAGGGCTATGGGAGAGAGGTCAGCCAAGAAAAGTTGGTTTCAACGAAAATGGGCATGTTTCATTACATTCCACATCACGCTGTGTATCATCCTCGAAAAAAGAAGATAAGAGTTGTTTTCAATTGTGCGAACCAAGTGAATGGTGAATCGATCAATGATCATCTTCTCACGGGTTCAGATTTAACAAATCAATTGCTCGGTGTGCTTCTGAGATTTCGAACTGAGCCCATCGCATTTACTGCTGACATCCAAAAGATGTTTTATCAAGTAAGAGTGCCAGAACGTGATATGAACTATCTGAGATTTTGGTGGTTCAAAGACTGATCCTCAGAAACCGTTAGTGGAGTACGAGATGACAAGACATTTGTTTGGAGGACGAAGTTCACCGGGGTGTGCAAATTATGCATTGAAAAGAACCGCTGTTGACAACAAATCGAGATTCAGTGCTGAGGTCGTGGATACAGTGATTTGCAACTTCTATGTAGATGATTGCTTGAAAAGCGTGGGTACAGTCGAAGGCGCGGTCAAAGTTGCTCAAGAATTGGTGGATTTATGCAAGCAAGGTGGCTTCGCATTAACCAAGTTTTCGTCAAACTCTAGGGAATTCTTAAGTAACATGCCCGATAACGTTGTGGATCCCTTGCTCAAAAGTGTTGTTTTCGAAAAGACGGAGCTCCCCACGGACCGTGCTTTAGGTGTTGTATGGAACACCGATGATGATACCTTTNTGTTGACAACAAATCGAGATTCAGTGCTGAGGTCGTGGATACAGTGATTTGCAACTTCTTTGTAGATGATTGCTTGAAAAGCGTGGGTACAGTCGAAGGCGCGGTCAAAGTTGCTCAAGAATTGGTGGATTTATGCAAGCAAGGTGGCTTCACATTAACCAAGTTTTCGTCAAACTCGAGGGAATTCTTAAGTAACATGCCCGATAACGTTGTGGATCCCTTGCTCAAAAGTGTTGTTTTCGAAAAGACGGAGCTACCCACGGACCGTGCCTTAGGTGTTGTATGGAACACCGATGATGATACCTTCGGGTTTAGAATTGAGATCAAGAACGAACGAAAATCGAAACGTGACATTTTATTAGTTACCTCCAGTGTATATGATCCGTTGGGTATGGCTGCCCCCTTTTTGCTCATTGGACGGTTGATAATGCAATAGATCTCGAGCACCACGATTGGGTGGGACGAAGCTATCCTAATTGAGATTGAGACTAAGTGGTCAAAGTGGTAAGAGAACCTGCCCAAATTATCAGACGTCAAAGTTCTACGGGCCTTCAAGCCTATTTCCTTTGGACGCATTGTTTCGTCAGAACTCCATTGCTTTGCAGACGCTTCCATTCAAGCTTATGGTGCGGTTGCCTACTTACGATTGGAGGACGAAAGTGGTCAAATTAACGTAAATTTTGTCCTCGGGAAAGCCCGTGTGGCTCCACGTAAACCCACTACCATTCCTCGCATGGAGTTAGTTGCAGCTGTATTAGCCGCCACTATAGTTGATCAAGCCAGGCGAGAATTGAAAATCGAGGAGCTGAAATGTTTCTATTGACCGATAGTATGGTGGTGTTGGGATATATAGCCAACGAAATGAAACGTTTTCACTTGTTTGTTGCAAACCGGGTGAGGAGGATCCGAGACCTCTCTTGCAAAAACGATTGGCGACACATTCAATCATCCGAAAACCCCGCAGATGATGCCTCTCGAGGTCTTTCCTCTCTTGATATAACTACGGACCATCGGTGGTTTAAAGGTCCAACCTTCTTGAGGGAACGTGAATGTGCTTGGCAAGATTGGGACGGAAGTCGGTTTGACATTTTGGACAACAATATCGAACTTAAAAGGGACAAAATTGTGCTTGCTACCGGAGTTGAACCTTTGTCATTCATCCAAACCATGATTGATCGCCACTCTTCATTCAACAAATTAAGGAAGAATATAGCCGTCTGGATCCAATTTATGCAATTTTTGAAGCTCAAGATTAAGCCCGACAAGGCCAGACAAGTCCAAAGCTTGGGTGAGGCGCTTGTCATTCTTGTGAGGTGGGACCAAGGACGAGCATTCACAAAAGAATTCAAAATGTTGCGTGGAATTGAAGGGACCCAAAAACCTGCCGCGAAACGAATTTTGGTCAAATCTGGCAGTCCATTAAGCAAACTGGCACCGTTTATGGACGATAAAGGAGTCATTCGAGTTGGTGGACGACTTAACAAGCTGGCCAATGGAGAAACAAATCCGATGATAATTCCCAAGAAAAGTCGTCTTGTTTCTTTGATCGTGGAAAGCCATCATCGCCAGGTGGCACACGCAGGTCGTGGAATTACCATCAACGCTATTCGCAGTAGTGGATTTTGGATCTTAGGGATTAACTCCCTTGTGCGAGGCCATTTAGCCCAATGCGGTCGCTGCAAACGACTTAGAGGCCGAACTGAAGAACCAAAGATGGCCGAATTATCTTTGGATCGTTTACAAAAGGCACCACCATTTACATTCGTGGGCGTGGATTTTTTTGGCCCATTCATTATTCGGAATAAGCGCGAAGACGAAAAGCGTTATGGTGCAATCTTCTCCTGTCTCAATTCGAGAGCCATTCATATCGAAGTCGCTCATTCCCTTGATACCTCATCGTACATCAGTTGTCTAAGAAGAATGTTGTCCAGACGTGGTCTAATCCGTCTCCTGAGATCAGACAACGGACTTAATTTCGTTGGTGCAGAGCGCGAAATGGAAGAGGCGTTACAAGAAATGGAAGAAGAGAAAGTGGCTACCTTTTTAAACGAACGTGGAAGTGACTACGAGGGATGGAAACGAAACCCGTCATATGCCTCAAATTTCGGTGGAGCCTGGGAATGGCAAATACGAACCATTCACGGGATCCTGGCATCCTTGCTCCTAGACCACGGCCACATTATCAACGATGAAACGTTCTCCACGCTCATCTGTGAGGTCGAGGCCATCGTAAATTCTCGACCCTTGACTGCAGATTCGCTGAACGACCCTATGAGCCCTATGCCACTCACACCTGCAATGTTACTGACCCAAAAGACGAGAGTGTTTCTTCCACCGCCGGGCAACTTTGAAAAGAATGACATTTATTTTCGCCGACAGTGGAGACGTACTCAATACTTGACCAATCAATTTTGGACGCGATTTCGCTCTGAGTACTTGGAATCCCTTCAATGGAGACAAAAATGGAGCCAAGACCGAGAGAATCTAGACGTCGGTGATATCGTGATACTTAAGGACGACCAAGCTCCTAGAAACGAGTGGAGATTGGCAAGAGTCCAAGAAGTATTCCCTGACCAAGATGTGGTGGTTCGGAGTGTCAAAATTCGTGTGGGTGATCGCAACATCAAGAGGTCTTTTTCTCGGGCTTCGCTTTATCATCGGCCAGTTAATAAATTAGTACTTATCAAACGACAGGAAACCAAAGTTCGATCCGACAAGGGAGCCAATAATCTAGAAGTTACGGTAATAGAAGATCAATGAGGAACCAAACCGATGACGGCTTTGGAGGGAGCCATATGTTAGTGCCAAATCACCCAAACTCCCAAAGATGGCGCTCTGTAATTAGTTTGCATTTCTTACGAAAGGTTGGGTGAGAAAAACGGATATGGAAACAAGAGAATCAGGAAAAGACGAATTCGTTCTTACGTTGCCAACACGTGTGAATGGTTGTCGCGAATATAATCTAAAAGCTTCAAGTGCATCGGCAGGTTTTCAGTCATTTCATCCGGCATAAGTCAGCCGCGGTATCAGTGAATATCCCCTTTTCCATTGGCCCAACAATTCCCCCACTTTTCTTACCGGAGCAGGACAGTGACCGTGAAGGGCATTGATGGTATTTTGCAATTCCACGGCTGAATTAGCCAAGAGAACCAGGTCGTCTGCCTATATAAGACATTGGGAATAACAATGTCAACAATCTCGGTGCCAAGAATCTGACTGGTTGTTGTGAAAATTAACGAGATTATTGTAACATGTTCTTCCAATTTTGAAGTCTTGATTACCAATGTGTATTGCACGTCATGTGCATTCCTTTGACATTAATGAAATCCAAGATAAGTTTATATTGAATACTTATTGCATACATGTTGGACACAAACATTCACACAAGCACTTTTTATTGAGTGTTTGTTCGTTTTTAGCTGAAAATCGTCTCCCTGTTGTCGAGCCCAGGGTGTCATGATTTTGCTCATTCCTGCCACTCTTATTTACGGGGAAAAACGAGTACAATGTACTTGATTAGCACAAAAACTTATCACGTGGCACTTTTTTCAAAAGGACTCTAGCTTATTAAACCTATACATACTATATATGATGACCTTTTTTAATACTGCAAATTGATTATATTTTCAATGGCTTAAAGCTTTTGTAACTGCCAAAAGCAAATATATTTGGTTTCAAGTATTCACCATAAATATCGTGGTGGTAAAAAGGGAGGAATTAAACGTTAAAATAGTGTAATACATTGGCCATTTAACAACATATCTGGACATTTTATACATTTTACACCCACTTTAATAACAACATATGACAACGTGATGAAAATAAAATTACTGTTCAATGTTATTGATCTGAATAACAAGGTTTTAACAAAACTCACCCTCTTTGACCTACAGGAGAACTAGTACACATTGCCCTTTTGTTGTCTGCCCCCAACACAATGTCCATCTCCATTTCTGGAGAACTCCTTGATTGGGCTTATTTTGCTATTGCAGGTTTTGAAAAACTACATACGGGAAATCTGGGAGATCTGGTGAAATAGCCCTAATTAAGTTCCATGTATTTAAAACCTTAGGGCGAGAGAGGGGAGACCCAAAAGTGAAGAAATCAGTCTCAGGATTCAGCAAAAATATTTTGAGATCTTGTGACAATGTGGATATCAGCGGAGCTAGGCCTATTTTTCTGTTTGTCACAACTCTTTGACCGAGTCACAATTTCTTTTTATTGCGACTCTTTGTCATGTCAGATTGCAAAATGTATAAAACTGCATGAAAAAAATTCATATACAAAAAGGATTCAAGGATAAAAGAATGAAGTGGTCATGAATGATAAAAGAGTTGACTAGAAATCACAAAGAATATGACTAGAATTGGTCCAGTGCACATGAAAAAAGTGAGGAGGGGAATTACAAATAATACATAACCAGGTGGGTGATGGTAAATAATGAAAATCTTGGTTATTGCAGTAGAGTGGGTGGGTCACATTGAACATATCTTTTGTCAGCTCCTGTCGTTTATGTCATTTGGCCAGAAGCCGGACAAAGGTCCGTGACCGCCAATACTCCGAAGGGATATCGGGCAAAGGACAATAGGTTGTTAACAAGTCCTTGACCCTCCAGCGCTCTTCCTGGATACGCCTCAAGTCTGTATCAAGTTTTTGTTGGGCTTCGAGTTTGGTCTGGATTTCAACTAGGCGAATTCAGGCTTCAGATCTAGTATTGGACACGACAGACGTGCGAGATCTGACTGAACCAGCCATCAAAACGCTATCAGAGGGTTGGACCACTAGATGGTTGGTGCGCTCAATCCAATTCGAGATTCTTCATTTGGTGGCGAGGAAGTCCGCCGATTTTGCTGTGGTACCAATCCAAAATGGCCTCACTTGAAATTAAAAAACGGTGTGTGTATGTTTACAACTAAACATTTACAGTGTGTATATTTTAACAATTAAATTGACCAAGATATAGGGGTTATGTTAAAAAAAGGCATTGGGGGATGTTCAAATGTTCAACACACAGTCCAATGATGGCTTCATCTTTGATGCCTGCGCCGGGGCACGAAACAGTTTCAACAGTGTGACACAGTTAGCGTCCTAACCAACTGAGCCACGAGAGCATGTGATAAATCAGTTGAAGTTAGAAAGCGGTTGGGTCATAACCCGTCATAACGGAGTAGTCCTCTCAAAGGCTGAAGCCACCGCCTTAGCTTCTTGAAGTTTTTGTGAAGTCCTCAACTCTTTTGAGGCATTCCAGACCTTATACATGTTTGGCTCGTTTTGGCACTTCGCAATTTTTGGAGCATTTGACCCCTCAGCTCTCAATGGTAGGGGCTAAACCATGGGGTCTTTAGTCCTCCTCTCCTCCTCTGCACTAAGGAGGACTCTTTAAATGCTTGCGAAATGCCTTGGGCCACTGCAGCTGGATTGCTCACAACCCCGGTGTTGATGGATAGCTGCAGGGCCTCAAGTTGAGCCGCGAACTTTTGTACATTGATCACGCACCTCCCAATTTTATGTCACGCCCAGATGATGGAAATTTTTGTGCATCTTGAAGGTGACCGAAATCGGGAGGTGATCAGAAACGGCCAGTGGATGTACAAGACAGGACGGACGGAGATGGAATATTTTCTGATATGAAAATGTGGTCAAGTACAGAGGCACCCCGGGAGTAGGTGTGTGTTGGGACTCCCGGGTCGGAGCGCAGAGCACAGATTGGCTCAGGATCTGGGTGAGCTTGGAGAATTCACTCCAGCTCCAGCCATCCCCAGCATGTTAGCCCTTTCATGACAGTTCAGGAAGCAGGACGACATTGGTTGACAATCGGGACATATCACAGAATCAAGTGGGGGGCACTCTTCTAAGGACAAACAGTTGTTCCCAATAAGTTATAAAGTTTTATCCTTCAATCATCAGTCGCCAATTCAACCCTTGCCCATTAATTTGGAGGTCTTTTTATGGCGCAACTTTGATACCTACGTATTCATGTCCTAATCAGGGGGCTTGTCACTAGCCGTACTAATTACAATCATACTGCTATTTGCATGACTTGGTTAGTCACGCTACATCAAGTGATGCAAAGCAAGAACTTCGTCTTTCTGCATGTCTACCCTTGGAAGTTTGACAAGAATGGTCAATGAGATAGAACCCCTTATCCTGGACCCGTCGAATTTCTTGAGTCGAAGAAGATTATCGGGAACTTACCCATCGCATGGAAGCATTGAGAGCCAAAGTCCAGGAAGAGGCAAGTCCCCCGAGTTGGGGAAGGAGACTTGTCAACAGATTTTGGATTGGTACCACAGCAAAATCGGCGGACTTCCTCGCTACCAAATGAAGAATCTCGAATTGGATTGAGCGCACCAACCATCTAGTGGTCCAACCCTCTGATAGCGTTTTTATGGCTGGTTCAGTCAGATCTCGCACGTCTGTCGTGTCCAATACTAGATCTGAAGCCTGAATTCGCCTAGTTGAAATCCAGACCAAACTCGAAGCCCAACAAAAACTTGATACAGACTTGAGGCGTATCCAGGAAGAGCGCTAGAGGATTGAAAAGTCTGCTCAAGAGGAGAAGGAACGTCTGAATCTACTAGAACGAGACGCTCGCACCGAATCCGAGAGGAAGAGGGTATCTGATATTAGCGCCAAACTGGATCAGTTTAATGCAATCGACTGCAATAAAGAACAGGAACTATTCGGCCGAGGTAATGAGGCTCACTCCGTCATCAGATCCAGCCACCAGATCGACCTGTTAGCCGAAATTGCTTTGAGGTCACATCTCCCCAAATCCGAACCCGAGGTATTCGACGGGACTGGCCTCACACGTTTTACGTTCTTTATGCAAGCCGTTGATCGCTTAATTGCTTGTCACACGAACTCCGTCTGATCTTCTTTATTACCTCGAGAAATACACCCAAGATGAGCCGCGGGAGTTAGTAAGAAGTTGCCTTCACATGAACCCGACTGATGGGTATGGGTCTATTGCTGAAGAAAGAGTACGGAAACGAATTCAGGTCCCTATCGCCTTTCTCCAGAAAATTCAGAAGTGGTCTAATATCAAGAATGGCGATAGATCGGTTTGAAGAAGCTTTCAATTTTTCTTCATGGCTGTGAGAAGTATTTGAAAACTGTTTCAGGCATGAACCAGTTGAATAGCCCATCTCAAATTCAAGGTATAATTATGAAGCTGCCAATGAAACTTCGAGAAAGATGGAGAAACTGCGCATTCTACTAGTTGGAAAACAAGGGATTCGTTGAATTCAAGGACTTATCGGATTTCGTTCATCTACAAGCTAGCATTGAATCCGTGCCAATTTTTGGTGATATCAAAGATCCCAGCCCTAATTACAGCCGAACTATTTTCCATTCGTAGTCCACATCTCTAAAAGTCCGTGATTGAGCGAAGAGAGCAAGAGCGGTGAGACAGTCACAGAGAATAACCACTCACAGGGACGGGTGGGTTGGCATTGGCTTACTGCCTGGATTCTTCCTTTTTGACCCAGCACATCCAATTTTCCACTGAACGAGGCAGATTTGAATTTATCTTTTATAAGAGTGCCTTAAAACTATGACTTGAGAGGAAACTTGAAAAAAGGAAGTGACTGAAATCTTAGTTTTTCATCCCACCACCCATTTGGCTTTGTAAAGAAATTATCTACATGTATGTTTTCGTCATAATACCAGTTTTTAAATATGTCCTATACATAACGTCCCTTATAAAGATATTTCTCGATATACTCCAAGCCTTCTGGATGACGTGTTCCTTGGTCAGCTGCGCATGGGAAAAGGGACACACGGCGGATTGCGCTCGCCATTAGCCTTTTGGAAAGAATGTACGAGATGACCCCAGTCTTCAAGACGCTACCAAAAGCGCCAACGTTTTTGGATTTGCTTTGGAAGAAACCAAACAGATGTTCAGATGACATTGTCTCCAATTCACTTCAAGATGCTAGAGTACTTTTCGTTTTTCCTCTATCTGACGACCTTAGTCTCGACACTGAGTTACTTCTGAGGCAATTCTGGCCTGCTTCGACATGCAAACACCCTTCAAGCACCACCAACACTTCATTCAAGTTGTCCAGACCAAGAGACGCCATGATATCATATAGAAGCAACAACCCAATTCACGAATCTACAATTAGTCACATCACAGCCATTGTAGACCGTGGGTTGGTTGCTCCCAAACGTGAAAGGAAGAAATACGATGCCAGGTACCATACTTGAAAACTTCCATCCAGCACCGAGCTGGGAATTTTTAGCAAATCTGTCCACTAAGCCAGTTTTGCCGAGCCCCATCGGCCGATCAGGCAGCCATAAATGTTGGTAACACATTAGTAAAGATCACAAGATATAAGTACATGTTTAGACCAGTCATGCGTCGAATATTCCTCTTCGGAGGCAAAACAGGGCTTTGCTATTTTACTTGCGAGTGCCAACACTCCGACATTGCGCTCTGCCTATCCCAAAACGTCCAGACAACCATGGTGCCCACCAGGCGTATTGGGGCGCTCCGATGGGTCGTATCTCCACCCTACAGGCTGTGATATTGCCCTGGTCTTTGGAGGATATCGGAGAGGGCACACGTTCACTTGAGCCCCTGTGTCCACAATTGCCATCAGTCTAGAGTTCCCAGTAGAGTTGCTTGTTTAGCTTTGAAAGACGTTGTAGTATGCCCCTTCCTCCTTGTGCATAGTGGGGTGCATTACAGTTGGCGAACGCCAGTAAAACATTGTCTGGGCATTCGGCAAACAATTGCGAAATGGCCCAGCCTCCCACACTTGTTGCATAGTGCCCGCAATGGGGAGCAACTTGCGCGGTCGCCCCGGTGTTCTCCCCCACCATGCGCATGCCGCATTTGCTGAACCATCGTGAGGTTTTTGGGCCTCTTGCACTCGCCGCGCCGATTTGGAGTAAGGACCCCGCTCCTATATACCTCCTCCTGTACTTTGAGACCGTCTTCTTCTAGATCAACCCTCAGCGTTGGCATTTTCCGGCGTGCTGTTGCTGCTGCAGTCGAGATTTTGCCCTCTCTTGCCCTGACCGGGAGTTCTTCTCCAGTCCACTTATTTTGTAGTGCGGCGGCCCTAATGGTGGTGCAAGTTGTGCTTCTTAGGCCTAGGTGTTGGACAAGATGGCCCCAACATTGATTGCAGGAGAACCTGGACCAAGCTGCTAAACTTGATATTCTTCCACGGAAGGGAGAGAACGCTTCCCCATCCTTCTGGTGGGAGTCAAAAAGGGTGTTTATGGTGGCAAACTCGGACTTAAGGTTCCCGAATTGTTGCCGAAGTAGATCAATGATGGCGGCATATGTAACCGAGCTATCCTTCAGGTTTGGGAAGTTATTCTCAGGAAACATTTCCATTGAGTGTTGGTCACGACATCCTCTTCGGCTGGCGCTTCTTTGTTATCATAGAAGTCTTTGCAATATGCTTCAAACCCGTCCACCCATGAATCCAGCACCTCCAGCCTGTCGTTTTCAGCATGTGCCAGACAGTCAAAGGGGGGTGGGTTTCCCCCAGGGTTCCGTGGGGTGCCACCCATTGTTGGATGAGTCTTAGTGGGTTCTTGGATCCTCGTCGCCATTGTGATATCCTGCCTTGGATATGGTTGGTAGGAACCTAGGTATATTTCATTGTTCTATGTAAACACATAGTGGACAAACATATATTTGTACCTTTATAACTAACCCCGGCAGGATTGTGCACAGTGGTCTGACTCCGTTGGTCATCCTCGATGTAATTGAGGACTTGATAACTCTGTTCCCAATTTGGAATATCCCTTTTTATGTTCCGACGGGAGATAGTAGTGAGGGTAGGTTGCGTCGGTTGTGTGTTTTTGTTGCGTCGTCAGTTCAGATGTTTCAGATAGCGACACCATTTCATGGTTGCTGCAGACTGTGTTGGTATGGTACCTATTTCCATTGGTTCTGTTCGATCGCGCGGGTGGAAGTATTCTTGGGGTTTGCTTGGGGTGTATGAAGGACCATGATCACCATTAATCTGTTGAAATTCAAGTTGAGGCGAAGACAAGTGTATATCTACTGTAACTTTATTCGTAAGAATCGACCATTTATAGTTGTTCAATGTACACCAACCAAGAGCAGAGAGCACATTAGACAGTCATCAGATGACGGAACAATCTATCTAAAACTCCACTCAACCTTCTCATCAAGTGCAGATTCCATTTCCAACACACACCCTCACTTGATGATCCTTGCCTCGAGGGCCGGGTCCAGCTCTCTTCTCGCCATCGATTCGTTGAAGCCTTGATCTCCAAATCGGACGGGTTCCCTTCCATTTCATGGGAACACCAGAATTCACATTTCCTTTGACAGACGGTCGCCAACGATTCAGAGGATTCCATGATTCACCTCTTAGATGTTCGCAGTCTTTCCATCCATGGCTAGCAACCATTGCTCTCACTTCTCTTTGGGGAGCAAGTTCCAAATAGTACAAACCACCAGATCTACTAGCGGTGCCCATCACTATATTCATCCGATTTTTCAGAGTACATCGATTCCCTGAAAAACTGGAAATCACTCCACGCTCAGAAGCCTTGGACACGCTGACCAAGTTGAACGTTAAATCCGGAACCAGAAGTACGTCGTTGAGGTTACACACCCTGTTGTCCTTCCCAACGATGGTCATAATCCTGACACGTCCATACCAAGATGCAGTCACTCTCCGTCCATCTCCCAAAGTGATCTCTAGAGGTTGATCAAGACGTTTAAGGCTCTCAAACTACTTCCTATTCTTGCACATATGACAAGTTGCACCAGAGTCTACAATCCACCTAGAACTTTCACCGTAAACCACGGTACACGCAGACACATGATGTGCAAGTCCAAATTCTTCCCCTTCAAAACGATCCCCAACATGAGCCCCATCCACCTGGCTCTGCGAGTCTTCAACTGAACGTTTTTGAGAAGGACAATTCTTCCGAATATGACCAAAACCACCACATCGGAAACACCTCCATCCTTCTTGACGAGCTGCAAGGCCAATTGCAGCCTCATTTGTTCGGTCAGAGCTCTCAGATTGCTTCTTCTCTTCACTCAACAACCGCTCGGTTACCACCTCCCAAGCCGGGACCTCTGGATGACTTTCCAGTGCAGTGGTCAGAGTGTTGAACCTCTGAGGAAGACTTGCCAGCAGACACACCACTCGTTCTTCGTCATCCACCGGACTTCCAATAACGGCCAATTCATGAAAAATTTCCACCATCTTCCTGATGTGCTCTTGCACAAGGCCATGATGCTCTTCCAAACGACACAGAAACAACCGTCGTCGAAATTCCAGCTTGTTCGCCCATGTTCTCTTCTGGAATTGGTCCCGCAAGAGGTTCCATACCTCCTTTGGATCCGTCGGGTCACCTACCAGGTACAGGAGAGATGGATCCACACTCAGGACGATAATTGCCAATGCCCTGTCCCTCCTGGCCTGGAATTTTTGGCTTGCCTCCACTTGGGTAGAATCCGGGGCAATGTCTTCTCCAGACACAATGCCCCATAACCCATCCTTCATCAATGCCATCCTGCACTGAATCTTCCAGGTTGGGTAGTTGGATCCGTTGAGAGCCATGATTGTAGTCCTAAGTTCACCAGACATTTCTTCAATCATGAATGCGCAGTGGAGGAAGAAAGCGAAGGCCCATAACCCTTTGAAATTCAAGTTGAGGCGAAGACAAGTGTATATCTACTGTAACTTTATTCGTAAGAATCGACCATTTATAGTTGTTCAATGTACACCAACCAAGAGCAGAGAGCACATTAGACAGTCATCAGATGACGGAACAATCTATCTAAAACTCCACTCAACCTTTTCATCAAGTGCAGATTCCATTTCCAACATAATCATCTCGTTTCCAAGCGTATTTGCTCCTTATTGGTATAGAACTCTAAGGCTCGCTTGAGGGCATCGGGGTGCGTATTGACGATACGACCATTGCTGGCAGAGTCCTTGAGATTCTTACGGACTTCGTCGTCCAAAATGCCTGTAAGAAATTGATTAATAAGCTTAACTGATTCGTATCATGTGGGATGGGCTCGTGCTCCTGAGTAGGGTTCTGGCATTTGTAAATTGGACCTCCATGGTTCATCTTCTTTTAAGTATGCGTCTTCCCATAAGAGGTGAAGTTGAGAGTGGAAGCTACTAACGTCTTCACGGGGTCGTTGATGCCTTCTTTGGTACTTGGTGTGGGCTATCTGTTAATGAGCGGGAGAGACAAATTCCTTACCAACTCGGGTCCATAACTCGTCGAGGGTTCTGAAGGCGGAAGGGTTGTAGATCGCAGGTCAAAACAGGTCCAGTGCTTCCTCTTGTACGCTGGCAATCACGGCTTTGATCGTCTGAGGATTGGTCCATCCATTGGCTGAGGCAACGGCTTTGGCTGTGATTTTGAAGCGATAGTAGTCTCAATCTGTAGTCTTGTTCAGAATGGGTAGGCTGTAATCAGCAACTCAGCAAATGCAACTGGTCAGTTTGATTGGCCAGACTTCTGGCTTGACGGAGTTGGGCATTTTGGAACTCGTGTTTCAGACTGCAGTTCTGTTGTGTGAGAGCGTTGATTTCGCCTTCCATTTCTCTGATTTTCTGAATAACTATATCTTGCTCCTCCACATGTGCCATTTTAAGAATCGGGATTACTCTGTGCTCTGGCGTCATAGCACGAAACGTCAAGCGTTTCATTAGGAAAATAACTGGATGTGTAATGAGCGATTTCCTCAGCCAAGGGAGAGCTCAGCTCCTCCAGACGTGATAATAGCCGGGACGCCGAAACGGGCAATCCAGACTGAGAATAGAGCTCCAGCAAGAGAATAAAAGCTCCAGCGCACGATTCAGGTGTGACATCTGCATTGGAATAGCTTCAGGCCAACGAGTAAATCGATCCATAATTGTAAAAAGGTAATTACACCCACATGATGGTAGTTTGAATTTTTGGAGTTGGCTCACTGTATTACGGTTAATTTTATAGCCCTGTGAAGTCAGGCAGTTTCGACACCAGGCAGTGACGTCTTTCCTTAAACCATGCCACACATCGTTCGGCAATCAAACGCTCCGTGATTCGACAGCCACCATGTGACAGCCACCATGGAACAAATCAAAAATTGATCACCGCAAGGACCTGGGAACAGTTGGGCGTGGATGCCCGAGGGAGACATCTCCAAGCACAGTCTTGGAACTGTCGTAAGACGGGACATCGCGCAGCTCCATTGACCTAAGCGATGTTCGAATTGCAGGAAGCTCCGGATTGGCTGCCTGTGCGTCAGCAATCTGATCAAAATCGGCCGTTGGTGGAACAGAAGAGTTGGAAGGTCTCAGCTGGCTGATCCCAGAGAGCGCGTCAGCCACAACGTTGTCCTTGCCTTCCACATGACGCAACTGTTACGTAAATTCGGAAATGTACAAGTGATGACGTTCCTGTCTGGGAGTCCATTTGTTGGAAGAACTCAACAGTGCGTACGTGGGTGGCTTGTGGTCAGGCAACACTTTGAACTGGCGTCCTTTGACAAAGTGTCTGGAATGACGAATGCCTAAGTAGACTGCCAGGAGTTCCCTGTCAACCCACGAGTATCGAGTTTCAGGGTCTCGAAGTTTGCGCGAGAAGAATGCTACCAGGGTCCTTGGCCATTCGGTAGCTGCTCCATCACTCCTCTGACAGCCACTCCCGACGCATCTACAGTGATGTACGTGGGAGCTGTGGTGTTGGGGTAGGCCAAATGGGTAGCCTCTCGAAGGACTGGCTTGCCCGCCTCAAGGGACTTGGCACATTCCTCTGTCTTTTCCTCTCCGTTCTTGAGTAGAGCCACTACAGTAGAAGAGTACGCGCATGAGATTTTTGGTCCCAAAACGTCGTTTCCATTGTACTGTGCTTCTTCAGGTCACCCTCAAGGCGGCTTTTTCTTTGTTATGTATTTACTTCATTGTTGTTGACCTCTGCAAGAAAATGAATCCTGTGCATTTCTTGAAAAATTCTGTAGTCTTTAAGGCCTTTAAAATGACAAAGTAGTTGGGCCGGAATGTAGACAATGCCTGATAACGCAACCCTGCTTCCGGCTTGTTCACAGGAATGCCAAAATATGTGCCTAAAACATTAGTCATAGGGAATGTTAAGAAGACTTTGTTTCTAATTCCAGGATGCAGTAAGAAACTCATTGTTACACCGAAAGATTTTTGTGTGCGTGTTGTTGAGTGAATGGGATGATCTGCATGACTAGTTTCATCGCCCCTTTCTGCGATGAATTGGGCCATGTTTGGGGTTCTACTTGGCAACCCTGAAGGCAAATCAAACGTTTCTAAGTTCAACGCATGATGATCCGGAAACGGCGATGCGATACAAAAGGGTGACTGTATATAGTTTTGTAACCTGTTTGTAATGATGATGGTGAAAGATTTTAGACACAGTTGGAGCCTATTTTCATTATATTTGTGTTATCCTTTTTTGGCTTACTTTTCTACCTTTATTCATGAAGTAAATATTTCGAGTATTGATTCAAATGTGTAGTCAAACTCGACCTGATTTAAGCTAATGTTACCTCCCTGGTCTGACGCATAATGCTGAGATGGAGACCTGAAGGCGCTTTGGAATCTAGTAAAGAATTTTGTGTCCACCCATTCAGGAATGCCAAATTCGTATCGATGAATGTTTTTGAATGCCAATATTCTTGTTATTTGATGTTTTCAACAACACTTTCAATTTTTTATTTTTAAACGAAGGAGATGAATACAAATGAAATTACTCTTACCCCTACCTTAAATTGAAGCTTGGAAAATGGTAGTTTAACAAAATGTATGCATTGCCAATCCAGGGCTAAGGTTGCATCAATTGTGAATCTCAACCTTCCGAATCAGCTAGATTATCATTTTTTACGGTCGAAGAGACTATAGAATCCAAAAAATATTGCACCCGATTCATTTTCTTGCTGATTTCAACAATAATGAAGTAAATACATAACACAGAAAAACCTGCCCTGGGGGTGAACTGAAGAACCACAGTACAATGGAAACGACATTTTGGGACCAAAAATCTCCTGCGCGTGCTCTAGTCTTGAGGAGATTGTAGTGAGGGTGAAGAATATCTGCGCATTTGGATGTGAAGCGGTGATAAAAAAGTCCCAGAAATTCTTGAAGGGAGCACTTTGTTTTTGGGAGAGTGAATGTCTGGAGCACTAGCGTACGGTCCTCAAGTGGCGAGAAACCACAACCATTAATTCGGTGTCCCAAGAAGTCCAGCTCCTCCACTCTCAACACACACTTGTCGGGATTGACAACTAAGGTGTAATTTGGCAAGCGCTGAAATGACTGCTGAAGATGTTGTTCATGGGCTCGTCTGAGCTGGCCACCAGAAGATCTTCCAAATAGACATAGACGAAATGTAAGCCACGGCAGACCTCATCCATAAATCGTTGGAATGTCTGTGCTGTGTTGCACAGCCGAAGGGCATGTATAGATACTCAAAGAGGCCGAGAGGCGTAGTGATAGCGGTTTTAGGAATGTCATCAGGATGAACCGGAATTTGGAACCAAACCGATTTTGGAGAAGATTTTTGTACCACGGAGGCTTGATGTAAAATCTTCTATGTGAGGGATGAGGTATCTGTCGGGCGTGGTGATGGCTTGCAAAGCGCGATAGTCTCCGCAAGATCGCCAACCACCTGATTTCTTGGGAACCATGTGTAGAGGTGATGCCCAATTGCTGGCAGAAGGTCGGAGTATTCCTGCCTCATGCAATGTTACAAACTCCTCTCTTGCAAGCGAGAGCTTGTCAGGTGCTAATCTGCGGGGTCTGGCAAACACTGGTCTACCATTGGTGATAACCTTGTGTTGAATTGCGTGTTTCTTATTTTTTATTAAGACCAAGATTAAGAAGCGTTTGTTCCGTCCACCAGCCAGGGGTGAAAGGTCCTGACTTATTGAATTCCCATGGTGAGCGGAAACTTGGAACTCTTGACCCAAGCACTAGGTAAAAATACCTTGATAGCTCTCAAAGATGGAGAGCACCTAGTACAAGGGCTTAAATTTCTTAGACCTATCTTAAGGCCTCCGGTTATAACCCTAATCAGGGCATACGAGCAATAGTTCGAGCTTCCTTTATCAGGGCCTCAAACAATCATTAAACGACTAAGGATACAAATCGCTAGCTACCTCTACTCCCTATTGGTCCCAGATCAATCTCGGTTGTCTGGCATATACCTGGGCCAATCTTCAAGGCTAACTATCCTGCGAAATGTGGTCACTAAATGCGTTTATCACAGTCGACCTCTACTCTACAGTCTAACTACTGATTTCTGCTACAAGAGTGATGAACTTTAGATACAGTTGAATCCAAATCACTTGTTACCTCTACTCCCTACAATGCCAGAACGATCTCGGTCGTCTGGGAAATCTAGGCTACTCTTCAAGGCAAACTGTACAGTTCAATCTACTTTATTCATCACAAACACACCGCCTATCAGCTGTCTTGCTCCGGTAAGAAAAGTGGGGGAATTGTTGGGCCAATGGAAAAGGGGACACACGCATTTGAAATCAATGGGTTAATAATTATTGCTCGATGTCTGGCAAGATGGTCCAACGGAGATGCTTGGATGACGTCCACTCGACGGGATTGAAGGTCCACTAACTGAGTGACGAAGTGCTTTACTCAGACTCGGCACTTCCCCGGGTCCTCTTGCTCTTCTGCACGGCTTCCTTGGTTTCCTACTCCCATATGATGATGATCTCTGTCCTTCGAAACAGTTCCCACTTCTTGGCACCACAACAATGGCGAAGTCCCAGCACTTAACAATGGCAGGTGGTTCTTCCTTGGAGAGGTTCAAAAATTGACTTCTCTCCTCTAGCACCAAATCGAGACTTCTATCCTCGATGAAGGGTGATGCGTGACTGTGCTCTCCTCGAGCACGAAAATGTGACTCTTGTTTTGGTTAAATTTCCTGTACCACAATGGTTTCCACCTCTTCCTTATGGAGGCTAAACGGGTTTTCCCAGGGCCCTTGGTGGACGGTGACGGCTTCTTCTATCAGCTGATGCACTTGAACGACATCTGACCGCAACAGGGATTTTCACATACCAATGTCCACGGTTGACCTCCTTTCGTCAGGCCAGTCACATTGGCCATCAAGGGGTTTCTCGGACTGCCGACAATGGATTATGTCTGCCTCTTCTGTAAGGTGTGGCATATGGGCAACATTTGACCACCACTGGGTCTGAATGGCATTTTGGTGACATCAATTCTTGAGGATGAGATTGATTATTTAGATTCTCTCCCCCCTCTCAAAATGATCACGAGAATATTGTTTTGGTGACCGAGGATTTTCGCAATTACATCCGATCAATTTCTGAGAATCGATTCCTCGAGAGTGTCTTTAAACCTCACAGCTTTCCGAGACTTACGATGGATCACGACGTCGCTGAGCATTTGGTTGGCATTTGGTCGACATCTGACCGCCAAACGGACTACACGATGGACAATCCAATGACTTCGTGATTTTCACAAGGTAATAATATACATTTTCTTACACATTTTGATAAACACCGTTCCGTGAACTATTTTTCATTCTGTACATCATTTATCCACATAATATTAGGATGATGTACTCAATTGTGCACGGAACAACTGCCCTTGTTTAGCAACACATGTCAAAAGTGCAACAAAATGTAACCGGAATTGCAACGCGATGATGAGGCATTCGGAATTGCGTTTCAATCTTCCAACCATGTGCTTGAATATCGAATGTGGGCGACATGATTGCACGTTTACGTAATGGAGGCAAATCCGACACCTGTGGAGGTCAGCCTGAACCGAGGCTTGTTCCAAAGACTCGTCTATAATAGGCCAAGATTTTCATTATGTGCTTCTTGGGCAAGTGCAATCCGACCCTTTGGAGGGTAGATTTGGCTGATAGTCCCAACTTGGAGGCAGCAATTACAATGTTTCTGTTCGCCAAATCTTAGAGGCAGAAAAGCGAATTCGTCACCAATCACTCGTCAAGTTCTCAAACTATTCGATGGTTGAAATCAAGAGTGCCTTTCAGGATAACAAGAACAGGTCAACAGAAAGTGAAAAAAAGATTGTAGATGAACTCGTGATGGAGGTGGAATGTGACACTATCAACCTGAAAGAAAGCAATGGAGATGCAAATATTCTATTTCATCTTGTTGGATATGTTGTTAGGCTGCTGCCAATAGAGTCTGACTTGTCTTGATTGTGAAAATTTAGTTAGCGCTGGAACGGTTTCTGAGGTTCTGTTTCAAGAGGAAGATCGCAGTGACGAGGCTGAAATCTCAGAGAAGAAGATTTTCTGAATGTGATTGACAGAGGTGGGCTTTGCAAGCCCTCGAACCTAATGTATTTATTTTCCCTTCACATTTGGTCGTTCTATATTGCCATCTCTGAGGGCACAAAGTATCTTGGACTTTTATATGGAAGCGGCAATCCCAGAAGAGTGTTCGTGATGGCCTGCATCAAACATTTAGAAGATACCACTAATTCTCAAGAAATCGTCAATACCGTATGCGTTTGAGGTCATGAATTTAAACCAATGCTCGAGGTACTGATCAAGACTCTGTTCATCATCATGGCCAAAAACCATGCAGCCAAGTCAAATTATGAAATTCGATGGCAAAAGAAAAGAAAAGACAGAAAAGATCTGGCTCGACAAGGAAAGTGGCAAAACTCCAGTCTAATGCCACATTTGGTTGATTTTACTCTTTTAGTTGGTTTTGGTTACTCTACATAATTTTGTTAGTTCCCTAAATGACTTATAAATCAACCGAGGACGGAAGAGTTATTTTTGTTAACATGAGTGTACAGTACTGGGTGGTCGATACTCTATCGGGAGGGTGACCATACTTAGGACTGACGAGAAAAACAGCGGTCAGTCCAGAGAAAATAAAGTAGTCCTTGCTTGTTCCTTGCGTATCAATTATGTGTTTATATGAAAAATTGCAAATCGTGCCCCATCATAACTCCGTCAACGTTTCGTTCTTATAGAGCGGTCAGACAACTGGCTCAACCCCATTTCATAAAGTGTGCCAGAGGAGAGTAATTCCTTGACAAAGAGTCATATTAGTGGTTCTACTCAGAAATTGGACATACTGTCAACACTTCTGATTTGTACCATAGTTGTCTACGGTATCTTGACTACGAATAGAACATTTTGACATCCAGCGACAGCTGAGACAAAAACATGTGATCACAGCGCCCTTGATTGATCTATATATGGAATTATCTATGGTACAATTCGACGGAAACAAGAAAGTCTCAGCTCAGACAGGTTTGTTGATAAAACAAGAGAAATGTCAAGAAGGTAAAGGCAATTAAATAGTTGACTAGAAAGCGATATCACAATGAGCATGACTAGAATTGGTTCAATGAACATGAAAAAAAGGGAAGAGGTGAGTTAGAGATAGCACAAAGACAGATAGGTAGAGGTAAGTGATGAAAATCTTGGTTATTGCAGTAGATTGGATGGGCCAGATTGAACAGATCCTTTGTCAACTCCCGTCGCTGATGGCATTTGCCCGGGAGTCAAACAAAGGTGCATGACCACCAATATTCCGAGGGGATGTCGGGCCAAGGACGATAAGATGTTAGCAAGTCCTTGACCGGGAAGGACACCTTGTGTCCGGACATCACCTCCTGTCGAATGCTTTGGAGAAATCCACAAAGCCTCCATACACTCCCCTCTTGTTGCTGATGTTGGAATGCACAATTTCATAGAGGAGAGTGGCTGCCGTGGTGGTTGAGCGGCTTCTCTGGAAACCGAATTGGAATTGGGGAAGGAGATCCCTATCCTCGGCCAATCCAGAGAAGCGGGCAGCTAGTAGGGTGTACATTATCTTCAAGAAGGGGTGCTCCAGGGCGATGGTCCAATGGTTGTTTGGAATGTCCCTGGGCCCCTTCTTATGGATGAAGATGATGGCTGACTCCATCCACGGTGGTGGGAAGAAGGAAGAATGGAGGGCGAGGCTGAAAACACCTTGGAGGAGTGGCTGGGCGTGAAAATTGGAATGGAGAGATCCAAGATGTTGAGGGGGCTTTGCTCTTCATCTTCTTAAAGGCCACGTCCATCTCGGGTTCCGTGAAGGGATGCAAAAGGGGATGGTGTTCTTCTGGGCAGCCTTGGACCTCCTCCACTACTGTTTCCGATGTTGATGCAAACAGTTCTTGACAGTGGAGACGGAATTTACTCACGGGAATTTCCGAGTTGGTGGTGGGCTTTTTGGCACGTTTGTACAAGCCCGCCATCCGGGACGAGGCCGATGAAGAGAGCAGGTTCTCCACTTCCAACAATTGGTGGGCTGACTCGGCGCTCCTCAGAGACTTGTGATATGCAATTCTTGATATCGCATATTGCTCCCAAGTCTCCGGTGTTTGGTTCGTTTTGTCACTACGCAGTTTTTGGAGCATTTGACCCCTCAACTCTCGATGGTAGGCGCTGAACCGCGGGGTTTTGAGTCCTCCTCTCCTCCTCTGCACGGAGGAGGACTCATTAAATGCTTGCGAAATGACTTTGACCATCCTATAAAATGTATCCTCTTTGAGCAGATAAGACATTCCGATTTAAGCCAATTTTTGCTTGTTTTAATGATGCTCTTGGAAAATTTATCTCTTTAAATTCTTTGGTTCAATGTTTTATCGTCTTTGATGAAATCCACACGCCAAAGTTTTGACAGCAGTTTCACTTTCTGATAAAACTGACAGGAAACAATTTTCCTTGTATGAACTCCTTTTTAACTACGTAACTAAATGCAACGAGATCATCAACCATATTATTTTAAAACAGTTCTTGTGAAAATATAAACAGAAATAGTGGCAGCTCTGTAGTGATAGCAAAATTCTACTAAAAGAGAAGTAATAACGCTACCGAAACCATGAAGGTAAATTGGAGAGCATATTTTAAATATTGCCATTAGATGCCATCCATATATGGCAAAGACAGATATGTCTGGTAACAGGAGGGAAATCTTTCCACATATTTGATCTCATCTCCAGGTACTTTGACTGTTGGTTGAGCTCCATGGGATTCCAAATAAATAAAACATAAACCCTAGTTATTTTTGTGATCCTGTACCACCAGTCACAGTAATACTGCACACCTCAAGGCCCTTATTGATTAAGCGTCGTCGGCCATACCCATATACTTTGTAAAGAGAGCCTATGGCTAGTCTGTCCTAAACTTTTGTTTTGGGATTGTTCTAAATTTGTTGCAGTATGATAAATTAAGGAGTCAGCTTTTTTTGAAATTTTGACTCTTGGGATAAAAAGGGCTTCTAAGAAGAAACTGAGATAAAAACTTTTGGAAATACAAGTGAGGTTCAACAACAAATTTGCAATTTTGTGATCCAAAACAGAATGGGGTGTATTGATAAAAAAAGCAAAAACTGAATTTGTCTCTATTTGCCAAACCGCCAAGACTTAGGCAACGAACTTCTTATGCTTACTTTCCACGATTTTGCAGGTTCTAAGGCAGAGAGAAATGTTTACTTACATTCCAAAGCTGAGCTTCGCTTCTCTGTAAACTTTTGAAAAGATAAACTAGGACAAAGGAGCAGTCTTTAATGTTTCACTCATTAAGAAGGTATTTGATATTTCTTACGACGGGCCTTATTTTCAGGGTGACCAAGAACTTATCGGTAATTAGGGCTCTCTAGTAGAAGAGTACGAGCATGAAAAGCGACCTCTGACGGGCACAGCCTCCAACACAAATTCGTTGGTAGACTAAATATCATATGAAAATTGAAATATAATTAATTGACGAATTACAACCTTTCATTTTAATAGTACGGGGGTTATACTCTCTGTAGCGGTTAGAAAAGCCCGTGAAAACCCAAACCAAAAAACAATTGACTGAAGTGCAGTTTTCTTTGGTGCTAAGATCTACCTTTGTACAAACTATTAAACACTTTTTTGACGGCATTGAGCTAAGGAAATTGTGGTTAATGATTGCATGCAATTGGCAAAATATGATGCATTATGCAATGGAACCGTCATAAAAAATGAGATGAACCTTTACCTTTTCAAAAAAGCAGCAATGTTTTGCAAATATTTCTCGGGTGTTGTCTTAAAAGTGCCGAATGGCTTAAACATGCAAAATTATCTTGTATGCTTTAGAAGAAGCACGTTTAAAGTTGTTAAAATTGTGTCACCACATTTATCTTTGAAAATCATCGTTGTAATTGAAATGCGAGTCGAAAGACAGGTGTAAATACAGCAGTCCCTAAACTGGTATCAATATTTGAGCCTATCATCTTAGTCCCTAAACTGGTATCAATATTTGAGCCTATCATCTTATACTTACTCATTTTGAAACTTTGATTTTGTTTGGTTTTGCTTTTGAATAAATACGTGCTGTTAACCAGATTGATACCTTAACAAAATCATTTTACTTCATAGGGAGGCAAATTTAGAATCTTGATTTTCTCGCTAATAGTCGTTAATAGATAATCGCCCTAGTCGCTTGCTTGTCGTAGGCCCTCTATAACCCAAAATCCTTTAATACATCCTTCGTTGAGACATCCTTGCCCTAGCTTACACAAGACTCAACCCTAATTGAGTCCTAGAGGGCCTATGGGCGGCTTTACACAAGAATGAAAAACCGAGATTGATTCCGGTTCTAGGATTGAAGTAGGACTAGCACTGGGGCAAGTTTTTGGTGTATGAGTCTTTTTGTTTCGACTTGAGTACAGTGAAAGACTGGCTGCTGGACTTAACTCTTTTGCAGAACTGGCCCCAGCATTAAGTGTCTGGCGAGCATAATAGCAACCGTCAGTTTACACTGAACGTCAAACGCAAAATTCAACAACGATTTGTGGAGGTCTGAGGGAGGAGAATCAAACCGAGGAGCTATCTCATATGAGAAAACTACTTGAGCTACTTTAACTTTACTTTACTTTTTCTCCATAATGTGAAAAATGGAAAACGTACATAATTCCATTTTCTTGGAAGAAACCAAAAGAAATCAATGACGTACAGTATAGATCGAAGAAATTGTCACAAAAATTGAGTTACCCTTTTCGGAAAATATTACATTTTATATGATATCTTGAGATATTTGGAAAATTTGATATGCAGTTATGTTTGACCTTTCACAAACAAAATGAAGCCTGAAGTTCCAGAATTCTTTACGTGACAATGAATCATTCAAGATCGTTTGTTTGTACCCAGACGATTCAGAAGGCTCTACCGCCGACCAATGAAGAAGACAATTGGAAGGACCTTTTCTGGCAATTGCAGCCCTTGGCAAAGATAATTAGTGGTTCATATGTTTCTGGAGGGCTTGAGGAGAAATGATTACATGGACAACTCTGTATTGGCTTGGATATTTTTTCTTCTTCTAAGATTTACTGTCTGTTTTACAGGAAGGACAACCAATGAAGGCAGAAGCATTCAAAAGTTAGTTTGTTAGCAACCAGAAAAGAGAAAAACCACCTTCGCTAGGAAACAAGACGCAATAAAGGATTGTAACCATGACTTCTGCAGAAAGCATTCAACAACACAAGGTTGCGCTGTCATAGACTGAAAAGGAGTTTATTACTAACGCAAAACCATCAGGTGAAGCTGATCGTCTGAATTCATATTCTGTAGATATGGCCTTTTGAATAAGCGCTAGAGTTGACGTTATGTTGAAAATGAGTTACCACAGACGGGTAAGTTTTCAGTTTAAATGAAAAGGCAAATAAAAAAGAATATCGTGATAATGCATTTTAGTTACTGGGAGTGACATGCCTTTTCGTTGCCGCTAATATAGAACTTGTCCAAAGTAATTTGCAATGTTACGAAGAAAAGACCCCGGGGAACCTTTTCCAGCGGATTGGGGCAAATATTCCGAGTGAAATGAATCACGAGATGTGTCAAGACGGTTGCACAGCGCTTGAGGAACCGACCGCTGATATAGCAGGAATCACTGAAGGACATGTATGCATCTGTGGGACTTTAGGAGAAAGAACAATAGATGGTAAGTTGGTTGCCTCGAAAAATAAAACTGATTGAAAAAAAATCAGAGACCGTCCCCCCCTTTGCTGTTGTTTTCAACTTGACGCTAGACCTTTTCAAGATCGTCCGGGACTCGGTTAGTAACACTCTGACATCACTTTATTAATTTCACTTGATCAAATAGGTTTCTAAACGATAGTCCTCTAGGTCTATAATGGCGTCCAATCCCTTAAAAATGAAAGAAACATTCGCCCCACTCAGGGTGGCCAAAAAGTCGGTTCATCGACGAATCATCCTTCCAGAACGAAGTACCAAATTGAGAACAGCTGTGAAACCCACGCGTTTCCTTGTGGGCCTCGACTATGAGTCTCAAATGTTCAAAGGAGCTATTGCATTTAAATTGGTTTAATCTACTGGTCTACTAGTTAATCATTTCATCTGTACAAAAAGCATGTTTTGTAGATATAATAGGGTTTTGACGACTTCAGGCGTAAGGCCATCCGAAAAATCCGTTTTGATTGATCTTTATAATCCGCTTTTCCACTGTAATTTATCCTGCTGTACTCGTGAATGAGCCCTAAAATAACGACTCAAGTATGATTGATCTTTTGGGACTCACATCGATTGCAACTTCTGACAGCCACAAATGGGCCAGTGTGGGCAAATAAATCGTTATTCTTTTACCTAAGACCGCAAAGGGCTCGATTGTTGATTTTTTGGAGTATTTCTAGGCGATGGTATATGTACTCAAACGATTGGTCAGATGAAAAAGCAGCTAAGATTTTTCACAGAATGCTCGAGGTTGGCTCCAAGTACATAAATCAGCTACCAGACCCAAAGCCTAAGAGACATCTTTGCAGACATTTTTCTGTCAGATGACGATGAAGCATGACGAGAGCGCATAGGCATTCTAGGGAGGCCGCAGGGCTATCAACGTTCGCCAAGAATAAAAGGGATCAATTGATTTAGAATCCACGGACTTCACAGTAGCCTGAAGGAGGCAGTGCTCGACGGGAAGACTTCCAAGTTGGAGGAGGTGGTAAACTCTGCGAAGGTGGCCGAAACGGTTGTCCTTACGTTGGGACGCTGTAAAAGAAAAACATGTCAGAGAAACAAAGTATGGAAAAACCAAGACAAACAAGTTGGAAGTGGGCCGCGGAGCGTAGAACGGTAACGGATTTGGGAATCCAGAGAAATCAAGACCATCCTGTAAGTAGAGTGCCCTTTATTAACGTCAGTAATAGTTGCCAATGGCGATCAAGTCATGTAGTAAAGAGTCAGTTTTCATCTCTTAAACGATCGATCACCAACCATATGCAAATTTTCGCGACTAATTTGAAACAGAGGGAGCACGTTTCTCGCACTGCCTTGAGAAGAAAGGACAAGAGGTTGGACGACACTTGAACGAACTTCTTAGATCTTCTAATTTTAAGCAATTATATTTAACCGAGAAGAATCAACAGATAAACCAACATTGCATAGAGGATTTTTATTGATAGGGAGAGGAATTGAGTCATCGGTATCTCACGGGAAGTAGTTGAACAAATAGACGCCATGAACCCAGCCTAAGCTTTGAAGATGATCAACTCAGCCTCCAATTGCCTCAAGAGTGGAATCAGACCTTAGAAATTATTGGGGTCCACGACCAAGCCAGCGAAATCGCCAAATTGAAGGAACAAGGTCTTCAGGAAGTTGAAGGTTTTGGAACTCGGAGCCAGGGCCAAGGATTTCGAAAGCGAAATGGCGATAAACCGAACTGACAAACGTGTTAGAAGTGATCCAAAACCATTCCAATCTTAGATGTCTCAGCCAAGAATGGAGTCTGTTTATGACGGAGGAAGAAGCTGAGTTGGAAGCGAAATGCAGGTGTTCATTGGGAAACCGACAGAATTAATTCATTAGTCATTGTTCCCACCAATCAGCTGGCGAGAAGATGGGTTTGTTAAAATCGTTAAAATCAAGTCTTTCAACGGAATGTTTGGACGTGATCAAAGGATATAACTAACTCAAAAGATCGATACGGCTCTCAGTATCTTTTAGAACGAGCATATTTGCAAGCTATCAGCGATCTACCCAACGTTAGAAGCAATGATAGAGGAATAGAGTTTTGCTCGATTAGAGGACCAACTACAAGGTCTCTTGATGTATTGCAACTCCTCAAATAAGAAATGTAGTTCTCCTCAATTAAAGGCAGATCTTTTTTACAACATTCACTTGTAAAGCGGTTTAATTCAAAGTTATTGTCGAAAGCTTATGTTATGGTCCAGAGAAGCCAAAAATTCGAATTTTATGTGGTGTTTATTACATAACTTTGGGCATATATTATGAGTTCCTTAAGCATAATTTTGGGCTCAAACTTAGTCAAGTTCATTTATTCAACTAGATCATGTGGTCGTATGAATAAAGTGAACGGTTTAGATAAGAAAGTTTTGCTTCCGTTTGCAGTTCATATCTCTATCTCATATCTCTAACTTTTCAAACGCTGCCAGTTCTCAATAATGTTCATAATCATCAATGAATTTGGAAGAATTGAAGGTCTAGGATGTCTTATAAAAGATATATAATCATTGATCAGGCGAGTAGCGAAAATTGAGTTGAGATGGGCTTGAAGATTAGCCCAAAATGGAAATGAGAAAATGGACTAGCCAATGTGTCAATTGGTGCGTCTATCCAGCCCAAAATTATACCAACTCGGACATGGCTAAGCCCAAACATGCTTTACCTCGAACATTGGCCAAATCGGACTTTAGCCACGTCGAACATGGGCCAGCTTGGACTTTAGCCACCTCGGCCATGGGCTCAGGGTCCAACTCGGCCATGGGTTAACTCGGTCATTATCCAACTCAGCCATGGGGTAACTTGGTTAGGATCTAACTTGGTCGGGATCCAACTCAGCCATGGGGTAACTCGGTTAGGATCCACCTCGGCCATGGGCTTACTCGGTCAGGTGCCAACTTGGACATGGGCTAGCTCGGATATGGCCCACCCACAGATCAAATGGCGGAATAGAGCTCTCGTAATAATCGATGACGACCAATTGCAAATGATGGTCCCAAAGGCTTTATAGAAAATTATGATGATGATCATCATGATCATAAGCAATGCCAAGAGTTGGTATCGGACAGGGAATTGAACATGGAGTCCAATATATTTTATGATATTTTATCCGAGTTGGGAATCCAATATCACCTCCTCTTCCCTTATCTCCATCAACCCAGTAGAATTGCTCAATTTTGAATATGATCCGGACCTCGTGCCATGATTCCGAGTGGATCTTCAATTTGAGCATGCAGGCACGTCAAGTGTTGAAAAAAGTGCCAAGTAGAAGAAGGCCGATCAAGACAAGGTTGTCAAGACCATGCATGGATGAAGAATTCAAGGGAGAATTTTTTGTGTATTTATGAAGATCAAACACTACAAACTTTTGAATGGGGTCCATTTAAAGTGATTCAACAAATGAGTGATGTGAACTACCCACACGGTGGTTGTGGATATTCCAAAAGATTAGTAGTACTCATCCACCACCTTAAAAACCCAAATGTGCCAATGGGTAGAGAAATCAGAAAACATGCAATCGTCGCAATTTCAGAAACAGTCTTCGCCGGGGGACGGTTTGAACGGGAAATTCTGAAAAAATCAGGAATTGCTATTGAAACCAAGAAAATTCATTGAGAGGTGGAAAGCTTGGGGATTCAACTTTTCATTTATGAAAATGGCCCAATGGTCATGAGCTCTGGTCGTTTGGATCGACATCCAGACAGGTTAAGTTAAATCCAATCTGCCTTGCCAAGGAGGTGTGGCATTTTGGTAAATGGACATCAATTTGTGCTCATCAATTAGATATTCTTGTCAATGAGTCATGCTACCAAGATTGGTGTTATTTCATTTGCAAGGAAGTGACTCATGCTGCAATCTAAATATCACAAAGAAACTTGGATTTGACTGGCCTGCGATCAAACCATACGAATTACAAATTGAAAGCAAATCCCTTACCAGTAAGGGCGCACCTTTCTTTGGTTTTGAAATTTGGCCCGATTTGCCCCTTTAAATATCCATTGTTTGGAAACATTTTTGATCCACACTAAAATTTGAGCTATCAGTTAGTCGCTACAGTCAGGCTACTGATGACCTTTTATGGAAATATTTCTGGTCATGAAACTTACGTTTCTCCTCCTTTAGAACGCTATAGAACACTACTCAAAAGTATTTTGTTTTCTTCAATAAATATGTAGATGTTCTGCAATCGCTCGACCCAACCTATTGCAACTTGACCTGCCCGGAGCCGAATGAATTGGAACAATGTGGTGGTCGTTTTGGAAGATTTACAATCCTTCAAGACGGATCAGCTGGACCCTCATCCCTGAACCTAAACTTCACAATGGTAAGACTACGAAGTCAATGCTTTTTGAAAATAATTGTAAATTTATCTTGAATCCAGGATGACACCCCCGTCAGTTCGGAAGATTGGATAATGACCTTGAGCGAATTTGATTTTGGAATGGGAACAAGTGATGATACGCTGAAGGGTCAAGTTTTCATCCAAGTTGGATTTGAATCGATGCCAGTTCCTTTGCACACGGAATCAGAATCAGTCTCAACTTTCTCTCCACCTGATCTGAAATTGCTTGAATTGGGTTCTCATATGGGAACAAACTTGCTCATAGGTATCAACATTTGATTGAGTAAAACAACTCTGCATACAAAGGCCACAATAAGGAAAATCTATTTCACATCGTACTTTTACAATTTGCAGTGACCGTTGTTGACACCTCTGGTAAAACTACTTTCACTAAAGCAATGACTTATGAATACCGTCCTCCAATAGAACCAATTCAAGTGAATTGCCCTCCTGTGGCTGAGCCAAATATCACGTACTCTTGTTCTTTTGCTTACAAGGGATCTGGCCACGATCCAGCCAATACCAATATCAAAATTGGGTACGTTCAAGACGATGCTCCACCAAAAGAGATATCATTTGGAGGTGTAGGTAAGATCAAGTGTTGATATGATATTATCTAATCAGCTCGTCGCAGTACACGTACTTGTTCACGGGTTGGGTGTCTGATGACCCATACCAGCTCACACGATCAGCTTGAGATATCAGGGCTCGAGAGCCTGATAAGCCAGTTCGAAGGAAGCTGGCTGGCTCCTTGATTTAGCTCTATCAGTTCATCTTCTTTCAAGAGACAATCAAATTCCTGTTTTGGAGCTCGCTGAGAACAGTCGCATTTGAGTTTGCTGCTGTTCCTATCTCCAGTAGTGTTGGTGTTTGTGGGTGGGTGAATGAATGGGAATTTCCATTCATTCACTCAATTAGGTTTGTTTTTTCGCGGCTCTTTGGTAAGACGTAATTACTGTAAAACCTAATAAGTTTATTGCTCATTTAGTTTTTTGTTTAGCTTTAGCAGTTTCTCTCTGATTTGTAGTGTAGTATTTTTAGTTCCAAATCGTTATGTTTAGTTCTTTAGTTTGAATGTATTGGTCCTTGACAGTTATATTTATTGTTCATTAGTGTATTGATTTCATTTTGTGTTAGACCAGTTTGTTGAGTTTATTTCTGTGTTTTTGTGTTGTTTTCCTAGTTTACATATGTTCTTGATTCTTTGTTTATCTCTGCCCCTTACTTCTTGTTTACTATCTCCATCTTGGATTTGTATGTTTAGTTTGATGTGAAGTAGTTCATCCCTCTTTTGCTCTGTTGTCATGTATCTGAGGACCAGATTGCATAGCCTTTTTTTTCTTCTCTTTTTCTTAGTCTCTTGATTTTGCTGCTCATAGATAGTTCCTCCTGCATTCATGATGGAAACTATTTTTGGAAAAGTCAGCAAAGAGGCTAGACAACGTTTGGACTTGGTCTTAGCAGGGAAGGATCCTTGCGTAGTCAATAAGCCGTTTATCATAGAGGCTTTAGTTGCTTGGGTCAATGAAACCAGGGTGGTGCTTGAAGAACAGGCTCACCTAGTAGTTGAGAAGTTGACTGATTTGACCAATGTAGAGGTTGAAGTAGTATCTCCTCTTGAAATAGAGCACGAAAAGACAGTTGTAAAGAAAATAGTCTGTCCTCCCTAACCACCTTAAATGGTGTCAAAAACTTCTCAAGTTCGGCCTTGAGAAGTACAATGGAAAGAAGGGATG
>NC_081442.1:6980768-7027032 GCF_007210705.1 Tigriopus californicus
GTTCAAAAGTAGATTGTCCTTTTTTTCACCCATACTTGTGCCGTCAGTCCAAAAGACTTAAGACGTGCTTTAATGTACGGTGTACCTCCGTCCACGTAGAAGGGACGCAAAGAAAGCGGAGAAATAGGATAGCTCAGTTTCGTAATTTTTAGAGCTGACCCTATTCCTAAACCTAATCCCACCTCACCCCCTTTCCTTAACCCATTTAACTTCCTCCCTCCCTCTCCTCCTATCCCCCACCCTCTCTCCCAATGCCCTCCTCTTCCTTCAAACACCCAATCCATCCCTATTCCTATAAACACTCTTTTTCTCAAAATTCGTTCCTATTCTAATGTAGCTGCCCAATCCATTCCTCAAACCCAACCATCCCCATTAGCTAATGCTTGGCCTCCAGTAGACCATAGCTTTGTTGATAAGCGGGATTTTTTAGGGTCAGGGAGGATGGTCCAAGATCTTGTGAACTTGGTCCCTCAAAAGAGAGGCCCGTAAAGGGGCGATATTGAAAAAAGACAGCACAAAAGTTAAGATCTTAGAAGAACTAGCCGTTGAGAGAGAGGTTTCGTTCATCTCTATAACATAAACCTGGCTTCGGCCAGGGGTCTTAGATGAAGAACTAACCATAACTGGTTTCAACTTAGTTCGTTGTGATAGGATACGCCCTGATAATCCCATATTCCCACATGGGGGCGTATGCCTATATGTTAGGAATGATTTGCACATTAGTCATGTACAAATGTCGAATGGAGAAGCAGAGGTCTTAGTTTGTCATCTTTAAGGTCTTGATCTGTCTATTGTAGCAATGTATAGACCCCTTCTTGTTCAGTTAGCTCTTTTATGTCAGCTCTCCCATTCACTGGAAATGAGTTGGGTCAGGCAGTTTGCTCAAAGGTTTTCTTTGTAGGGGACTTTAATTTTCCGGCTAGCGTTGTAGAGTGTGAGGCTAGTCCTGATGGGGAAATCGACATCTCAGTTGTTCGAAAAGCTGGAGGAGTTTGCGATCTTCCGCAATTTCTCCCAGTATGTTGGTGTGGCCATTAGAAAGAATATCGTTCTCGACTTGGTCTTTTCCAATGGCCCTGATCTGATCCAGGATGTCCATGTGACACCTAGTAATCTGTCAGATCATCATGTTCTTGAGATAGGGTCGATCATTACTCAAAAGCCGGCGTGCTCTAGAGTAAGAGCGGCCAAAAAGGTCGGTCTGGCTAGGTTCAAGTTCAAAGATGAACATTGGCCGTTGATTATAGAAAGATTAGAAGAACTGGACCTGGTTTCAATTCTGACACAGGAATCGTCCATAGATGCAGCCATTGATAAATTAGTTTCAGTTTTTATGGAAGTTTGCACTAGTTTAGCAATCTCTGAATGTGTTCCGAAAGGTGGTAAACGGACAAAATTCCAAAATATAGGAAGACTTTGTGCAAAAAGAGTTGCAAACTAGCAAAAAGGCTGAAGAGCACTTCGAATCCAGTAATTGTGGTTAGTCTCCTAAAAAAGTTGGACATAGTTCAGGGTAAGATTAAGGCCTCCATCGAATATGACCAGTTACAAACTGAGAGTAAGGTGGTTCAGGAGGTCAGGTCGAATCCGAAGGCTTTTTCTCTTATGCGAACTCTAAGAGAAAAATGAAACACTCTGTTGGGCCTTTTGAGGTTGATGGGAAAGCCATTCACAATGTAGAGAGGCTACGTATGGCTAACATGCTTGGAGATCAGTTCTCCAGTGTGTTCTCCACAATGAGGTCAGAAGTAACAGCTCTTTGCTCTGAAGAGGAGTCTGTTGAGATTGACAAGGTTAGTCAAGTTGAGCGTTTAGATGATCTTGTAGTCACAGATCTAGAAGCTTTAGAGGCCATCAGAGACTTGAGACTCTCGAGCTCCCCTGGCCCTGATGAGATGCTCACAGGTTCTTGCTCCTGTTTTCTCGTACTTGATGCGTTGCATCTTGGATCAGGGCAAGTTCCCCTCTTCTCTGAAGGTAGCTCATATTGTACCAATTTTCAAAGGGGGAGATGAGTTACTCCCCTGTAACTATAAGCCGATTTCTCTCACTTCGAATATTGCGAAGGTGTTTGAGAAGATCATGAAGTCCAAACTTGTTAAATTTCTTGAAGTCAATGGAGTCCTTCCTCCTAAACAGCCCTGGTTCCAAGCACATTTTAGCACGGTTACCCAACTGATTGAGCATTTAGAGCAGGTCATTGAGGGACTGGAAAGGCACGAGACAGTTGATTTTGTCTTTTTTGATTTTGCCAAGGCCTTTGATAAAGTAGATCACGGCCTTTTGTTGAATAGACTTCATGACATTGGGATCCAAGGCAAGGTTCTCAATTGGATAACAAGCTTCATTCATGATAGGAAGCAAATGGTTAAGGTCGATGGATCCCTAAGTGACATACATGATGTCAAGTCAGGTGTTCCCCAGGGCTCCATCTTAGGGCCCCTCCTTTTTACAATATTCGTTGACCCACTTCAAAAGCTTAGTATTACTGCCAGTCTCTCTTCTTATGCTGACGATACAAAGTTAGTTTCTGGTAGGAATGGCCAAGATTCCAGTAGCCTTCCAGTAGCCTTGCCTTGAAAAGCAACCTCATCAAACATTGTAGATACTAGAGCTATAAGGAGTGGGTACTATTGACCTCCCTTTTTCAACGGGCTAACTTCCCCGAGAGTCTCTGGATTCGGATAGGATTGAGTTAAGATACCCGGATTTGCGTAAGGATACCCGGATTTGCGTAAGATTAGGCATGTTGTTCGGATTCGAATTGAAGGATTGAAAAATCGAATTCATTCGGCTATGAAACGCAAACCGAACGTTGAGGGTAAGCTTCTTGGTCGAAGTAATCTCGAAGCTCGTCGTCCAGAATGGAAAGTGGCTTTGGATGGCAAGACAAGAGGTGTGGAGATTTTATTCGATAGGCTTTCGTCAATCCTTCACTCGACTTGTCAGAGCTCGTTTGGCCAAGAGGAACTTTTGGTCGTTCTCCTTCAGGTGGGTACTTTGTGTTGAGCTGAGGAGTTGGTCCGACATACCATTCTTTGTACTTTCCAAGGTTTCTCTTCGATCAGATAGAGATATAGGTTGGTGACTTAAAATACCGTGAGAATCAAGAAAATCAGGACATCGGATCCAAACATACCTATCCGTACTCACTTTTTATCGAACCATAGATTTCTAGACACTGGATGTCAGACGACCGACCACTCGTTTGGCTAAACAGTACAATAAACCGGTTTGCGATCAATTCCCAGGAGATCATCTGTTTAGCCAACTGAGTGGTCGGGCGTCCGACATCCAGTGTCCATAAATCTATGATCGAACCTGATTAGTGTTGCTTGATGTGTTCTTAGATTTGATGCCCTCTCAGTCCCATTGAATCATAGGTCAACTTTCGGGTGTAGGTAATAACGACCCCTTCATTTTTGAAGGGGATTTGGACGGTGTTCCTGCTCAGAGGTGACATATGGAAGCTTCACGAAATTCGCTCCAAGCTCTTTAATATTGGAAAATGAAAAATGGATTAATTTCTTAATTAGTGAACCTTGACAAATGGACAAAGGTGAAATATTTAGGCTGGGAACTTCGGTTTGATTTTGTTTGATTCATTATTCTTTGGTATATGTGAAATTGCCATTATTTCAAGCCACCCTCTAGCTATAACTTCTATTATGTGTATTTTACGATCCACAAAAGAATAGACACCGACAATGGTTTTTATTCGTTGGACCGAAGTGTATTTGTTGGTGTATCGTCACCCCCAGAATCTAAGCTTACGTTTCAAATATTTGTGAAGCTTCTGTTTTCTTGTCAGGTTCGCCAGAATATTTCAAATTTGGTCATCCGGTACCTTTTCAAGGGGATCATCCTGGGATAACGTCGAAAAATGTCCAGCCAGTCGTCCTCTCTAACAGCCGTGTTTCTGTTGTTACCTACATTTACGGCGTTCACCATTATTCGACTTCAGGAGCCTTTACAATTACTGTAATTCTGTATATGAATGCCCTTTTCCATCCAAAACGAGTGGAACTTTTCATTGTTATTTTCTCTAGGCTGGCGAAGCAAATTGTGACGGTTCCAAAAAATATAACCCACTGACCGGCTTTTGTGAAGATAATCTTGACTGGGATCTTCTTGAAACGAATCACATATTAGGCTTGGAACATACTTGCGCCCCAAATAGCGTTTTCAACTCCATCTTCAAAATGTGTGTCAAAGAATCGTGTGCTGCGCAAAGCCAATGCAAAGCCACTCCTGGTAAGATCGAAATACGGTTTAACAATCGTTTATGCTTTGGGTGTTTTCACTTTCTCGGATTTTAGACTTGCCTAGCTCATATGTACCGGTAGGACCTGAGCAAATTGTTGATCTTGTCGGGACCACGAAAAGTTACACTGAGTTCGATGACCCACTGATTTTGGCTGCGGGTCAATGCCTGATTGTTAGTGGAGAGGTTGGAGTCATAAGGTAAAGTTTAAAAAAAGGGGTACAAAATCATGTGCGATCATTTGTCGTTTGTTGTACATTTGTTCTTGACAGCAACTATCCCAATGCAATTAAAAAACCCGACTTGGCAGCCTCCGATGGCAGTGTCAACTCTGATATTATTATGGTCGAGGCATTTGGGTTAAAACCGGATTTTATAGATTTTGAAAATATATGCTCAGAGTCGAATTCAACCATTGGAGCTTACATGGAAGTGGTAAGGAAACTTGATTAATAGATCTGCTATCATTATCTACTTTGCCTAAGTAAAGGCCCAGAAGGCCCAGTTTGTCAAATTGAACACATTCTCAGATTGGCATTTTTTTTCTCGTTTAGAATGAAAAGAAAAAAGAAAATGTCACTCGATGCCACGACCCCATCGAGGGATTTGCTGTAGACTATGTACCTCTTCAAACTGTACAACTGGAGCAATGGGCACCTGTATTGTATGTGGCATCTGAGGAAACGATCACATTAAATGTAACAAACACGCGAGGTAACCCTGTTCACACTTTCGTGGATTGGAACGATAACGAGACGTCCTCTAACAATATTGATCAAGAAAATATGGGTAATGTTTTGGAAATGCCCATGTGAACACAGTGTTTTGTGTTTGCATGAATATTTGCTTCTTGACTTGCTGGTTAGTTTTTTGCTTGCTTCTCTGCTTGCTTGCTTGCTTGCTTGTTGCGAAATGAGGGCAATTGAGTTATTGGGGCATTGAAGCGGGAAACGAATGATGACGTCACCACAATTTTTGGGAGGTCGCTTGAGCATTTTGTGCTTAATAGTGCTTTGATAGAAAATAAAGTTACATTCCAAATCATTTCTCCTTGCAAGAAATCGTTCATTGGAAGAACTTCTAACCTTTCCCTTTCCAAGGCTGTTTTTGACTATTTTTTTTTATTATAACAATTGATTTTTAGAATGCAAGCCCATTGGGCACTAGGCAGCTGCCCTCCAAGCAGAGGGGGGTTCTGGCACAGATCATATAACGACTAATCATTATATGGTCTGTGGGCTCTGGCCTCCACACGGAGCTCACGGATCAGCCGGGCTCTGGCCAGCTACGAGTACAGACTATGACTGCGAGGCCCGCCTAACCAGGCTCGATCCCTCTCACGAGGAGAGCAATGCACGATCTCCTCAAAGAGGGAGGGAGACACAGGAGGGAGAGCCACTTGGGTTGACAGAGGGCAGCAGCCGTCCAAACCGACTGCGCCATGTCATGGTCTCAAGAAAATCAATGAGATGACTGATTACATATTGACTACAACGAGTTTATGTAAGAGTGACTAGAAATGAGGTGCGAGCATGGACTAGCAAACCCACCACTAGGGAAGCTTTTTTGTAGAATATTATGACTTGTATTTTGGTGTTGTATCACTCTCACTGTTTTGAAAATTAGGCCTCCCAAAAACTTGCATCAATGTCATTAGGTGGTTGTGCTTAAAAGACCCAATTCTTGCTCTGAAGAAAAGTTGTGAACAACTTGGTATATTACGACATTGCATGAAACGAAATAAGCCAAACGCAACGAAATGTATTCGATTATTCATATTTTCCACAGGTGATCAGAGGGCTTTCGCATACACACATGATTACTTACGAAATGGTACCTATATAGTTAATGTAACCTCGTGGAACCTCCATTCTGAAAGCGTTTATGGCCACGTTAAATACTACAACAATGACACCCAAATAATCATTGTGCAAAAAGAAGTGAAAGATTGGACAGTTCATGCTCCTGATTATTGGATAAGGGATAATGGCTGTATGTACAGGCAACAAAACTTACAGTGCTGAGGTAGATCTTTTAATTTTCTTCTGTTTCTCAGCATATCTGTTTGGTTGGCAATATGTTCCTTTTGCGGAACCCATTACAGACTTACCCTTGCTTCCAACTGACCCAAACTTGATCTGCACCTGGGGTGATGGGACTGGAGCGTCTCCCAACGACGAACCAATAGATTTCAATGTTGTTAGATTGGCTGATCCAGGAGATCCATCTAACCGGACGTATGTCTTTCAACACGATTACGATGACCACGGCGAGTACAATATCAGCTGCTTAATGTACAACAAAGTCTCAAATCAGACCTTGCAGAAATCGGTAAGAGAGTGGAAACACTGTAAACGTTCTTCTCCATCAAATTGTTGGTGACGCTACTTTTTTAACTTAATTAAACCCAACCTAACGTATAACCGAGCAGACGAGTCGTAATGGTGAGTGTACTTTCTTAAGTTGAAAGGTTCGGTTATACTTCCCATCTTTTCTCATAGTACCTTTTAGACGCTAACCTCATCCACAGACGGATAACCAACCTGTTACGGACTATGGCACTGCCTATAGGAACTGCAAAAGGACACTGCTTCGCTGACCGAAAGAGGTTCAACCCTAGCACCCAACCAAAAATTACTCTAATTCCCCTAATCTTACCTGAAATAATAATATTGATTCATTTACATCTTATAACAATTTGCTACAAATCCAAACAGTAGCACCACCAACTATTTGTTAGAGAATAACGTACTAAGTTGAAATACGCGTTAAGAATCTAAGATATATTATTGGTAAAAGTTCACGAGAACTGTATGCGACAAATACAGCTTTAGTCTTTTATCTGCCAACAACTTAACTCAAGTAACAGATAACTTGTGATATGTTTTTAGATGACCATTTATAATCTGATCATGAACTTCACGGCTGCACCTAAATGGGTTCCCAATGGAATGGATGAAAACATCGACGAGCCTCAAGAACCTCTGGGTCCTGATAAAAACCAACTACCACTGGATCGAAATGTTACTTTTGTGTTTGACTATACACAAGGTTTAAAAACACGATCTCTTAGGATGTTTTTTGTTTTTTTTTTTGCTTTTTCATCCCTTCTTTTCCTACTTCCTATTAAAGGGACCATTGAGGTCATCACGTTTTGGAATCGCACCAACGGAAATGACACGTTTTTAGGAGATTACAATGTAACGGACAAGTTCAATTGCAAGGAATTTCGTGTCAATATTCCATTTCGAGAGGTTCTAACATTTTCTTAACGTAAAGGCTGATGATTCAGTAAAATTCAAGGGATATGATTTACATCATAGGAGGGATTTTATAACGTCACCGTTCGCGCCAAAAATGAGCTACAAGAATCAGAAGAACATACCGTGACATTCGAGATTGTTGGTCAAGTTCGGGGCATGATCATTGACGATTATCAGGAAGTCACAAGCAAGGAGGAGGAAAAGTGGCTTTACTTTGATTTTGAGTCTATTGGAGCAGGAACGTGTATTCATGTGGACTTTAAAGACGGCATCGTCCAGACTTTTGGAGATGCCATGTTTTGCGCCATGTGGAGGCCTGATGTGGAATACGTTCCTGGGGTGGATATGATCAATCCAATTGAAATACCACACGTTTACTAGTAAGTATGGTTCCTGAAATAACTCCGATTTTATAAGGTACATTTAACATTAGTTATTTCGGTTACAAATACATTAAAGATATTGCAATGAGTATTTCGCACAAATGTTTACAAACACATCAAAGGCATTAAGTATTGACAATATACATATGTACCTCCCTTTCTTCCCTTGATGGTTTATCTTCAGTTCGTTCGGTATGTATAATGTCAGCGCATGGGCATCCAATATCGTCACAGAAGGGGCTGTGTTCGATGATCTAATGGTAATCGTTACCAGTGCACCGTGTCGCCCTCCTGACGTTTCCATTCCTAAGAATTCGACCTCAAATTTAGCCCCTCTTGAATTCTATCGATCGAAATCAATTACTGTGGGATCATTTGCTGTTCTCAATTGTTCGGATTTGGTGAGCACTAAGTAAGTGTCCATTTGGGGATTAATGTACAAGTTGCCTTTCATAAGACTTGATTCGACTTTCAGGAAAAAGTGGGAGATCTTTGAAGCAGACGTAAACATTGTGACTGGGGAAGAAAAACTAACTCTTGTTGATATTCTCTCCGTGGCTCCCGACACTTACGACATGGCTGACTTGATCATCCCACCAAGAACATTGCTTTATGGCACTTATAAGCTAAGGTTCTTCTCCAGAATGTGGGATTACGGGGATGAGGATCCTTTGTGGACTAGAAAATTGCCTTTTGAGAGAGATGCATTTTCTTACATCGCAATAACCCCTACCCCTCTAGTTGTTAGCTTGGTTAAAGGTTCCTTGAGTTACGTCACTCGTGGATCCAAACAACTTTTGACCCTCACACCTCATCTCTATTCGTATGATCCCGATTTTCCTCAAGACAAGGTAAAATGTTTTCAAAGTATGTATTTAATGGAGATCTCGGACTTCCTAAAAATATCGTCCGCATTGGCAGGAGAAAGGCATGGAGTTTCGATTTTTCTGCCGCAAAGCAAATAGTTCAGAAGTTTACCCGATGAATACTAACGGAACAGAGTTTAGCACAGCAGATCCTGTGGAGATTCCTACCAAAAAGCAGCCAAACATTAGAGGTGGATGTTTTGGAACAGGACCAAGTAAGTGTGAAGGTGGTTAACCTTGATTTATTTCTGAATATGATGTATATCATTTATGTACCCAGTGAGTCATAAAAAACAACACTGGTAACGCTTTTTGTTCTACATCCGGAAATAAATGAGCTAGCGAGACAAAACAAAAAATAAATGGACATATGTGTGTTAGACGGAACGTAAATGATAAAAAGCAAAACTTCAAAAACCTGGTTTTAACCACGGCAAATGCCAAATCAGGGAGGGTTTGGTGCCCTCCTTTGAGGTCACTAGGGCAAGCTAGAGTGTATTTTTGGCATGAAGAAGCTTATGAAATATGATTATTGATTCAAAGAATGGATTGTTCTAGGCTTTTTAATTCACAAGAGGAATGAAAAACGTTTAAAAGGAAATCCAGAATGAAATTCATGGGCGGTGGCGGGTCAGATCGAAATGTTTAAGTTTCCCATTGGACAAATCTTCAAATCCGTCAGCTGGTCAAGTTTTAGGAAGAGAGGAAGCCTCTTATTGATGAATAAATGTGAAACACTCATATTGTCTGCTCTAAGGCCATTCTTTTCACAATTGAAGGCCTGGATGCTGGCACAATCATTTTTCATTCAGACCAAATAACATTTGCCTTTGATCGAGCTTATAAACGGTTTCAAACGCTCAGAATTTCAAGAAAATCCGTTTTAGGCCCCAGAAAAGAGCGGGAATAACGATAGGTCAATATGTCTTTGTGATTGCATCCAAACATCTTACCTCAACGACTTTCCTTGGGATCCTAGAACTAGTAAAGGAGTCGTCTAACCCTGTTTGGTATAAGAAAGTATTCCGTCTCTCTGCGGCTAATTACGCGGATATAATGACAAGTAGAATTGGAAATTTGAAGTGGCGGGTGACCAAGGCAGAGCGTTTCTATTCAAACAAGACGGGGCCCTGTATTTTGGCTTGCTTCTCTGTTGTTTCTTGTGTTCACATATTGCCTCAAAAGTGCCTAGTTACTGAATTTATGACTGTTTCAAGCGTCAACAATAACCGAAGACTCAAAGACAATGTCCTACTTTTCTGTTTCGAAGTCACGTGGCCCGTGTTTGAGCCTTTGAGCCTTGACGTCAGGGGGGTGAAGCCCTATAGTGTTACATTTTTATAACATAGGGAATGGTTTGCAAATGTTGAACCCCTCAAGCGAACCAATCAGATTCTTTTTCACCAAGAAAACCGTCTAATCACAGATAAGCTTTGTTGACATAGCCTTGCTCTTCTTTTTGTCTCTAGACTAGCTCACAAAAACTGGCAAAACGCACTCTGACGTGCAGAGTACCAGCTATTTTCATATCATTGAAGAACTAACACAAGGTTGTCACATTTTGATTGGGACTGGGTAAAACATTGCTCTTATCAATACTTAATGCCTTCACTTTTTTCAAAATCAACACCAAAGTACAGAGTAAAGATTCTTTTCATTATTCTTTGTAAGAGTTTGATCCAGCAAGATGTGCTGTTTATTTTGTCTAGTGTTCCTGCTTGCCAAACTTGGTCTGTCACGATGCTAGATATATGCCAATTAACTTTGGTTCATTGAATGCTAAAGGGCCAACACTCGAACAATAAGCTTGATATTTGACGTTTTATTTACGTTAAGGAGGTCACTAATACATGAAATATTTAACCCCTCAATCAGAATAATCTGAACCAGTATTTCAATGTAACAAGAGGACCTCCTATTTTACTTTTATCCAAACTTTTCATTAAGGATTATTTCCTACTTATCTTATTTACAGTAGACTTTTGTTTGCCCAGATCATGACAGATGGAGTTTGGCAATGAAAGACATCAACAGCAAACAAGAAAAAAATACCTTGATTGAAAGAGCATTGAATTGTTCATCAAATGAAATGAAGTGCTTGGTGCCCACCCATCTTCTTAAAGTTAAGGGTCTTAAAGTAGAGGTAAAGTCTCTAACAACGGGTGAATTCCTAGTATAGAGACTTACCAATTAATTGGCCTTCCACCCATGAGATTGCAGGTTGTGAGATCTTAGAATTATCATCACGTGGTTCTTGCCTTGAGTCTTCAATAGTCTTGAGCACATCCTGCTTGATCTAACTCTTTTAAAAGAGGGGGGAAAAATATCGATCTATATTTTGGCATTGATGCGGAAGAAAGTAAGGCATATAGTATTGAAAAATTTACCCAGTCTCAAAATGTGCGTTCGCCATACCTGGTGATGGTTCCCTATTAAGGGTCACAGTTCTTTAGCATAAAACCTAGTGTTTTTTTCTATCCATTCATTCATGATTGAATTCCATCAATAATTCTACTTTTAGATGCTCTTGCTACTACAGAACCAATCCTGTCCATCAAATCTGAGGTATTTATTTCATTCGATCAGACATATGAAATCAGGCTGGAGGTTCGCAAAGATGTTCGAGTGTCCGTCACGAAGCTATTGGTTCATGTCACTGAAGGATTACCACCTATTATGGATATTTTGTAAGAATTGTGTGTTATGATGAACGAACGGCCGAGATGGCCCGATCCTTCTCGGAAATGAGGCTTACTTCTTCATTTCAATTTAGTTGTGCCGATCCAACGTTGTGCTTCGCGGATGAATTGGGTAACATTTATGTCAATCCTACCACGAGATTGGCAATCAAAGCGGCTTGTTCTATTGCCGATGGTTCTAATTGTGATGGACCTCTGTCATACCAATGGGATGTCTTTGATGAAAATGGGGTTGTGATTGATTACTCCACCATGAGCTCGCATTATGTATCTGAGAACAAAGGCATTGAGGTAGCTCTTAAACAATCCTTTTTCACAACCGTTGTTAAGAACAAAGATCAATTTATGATGGGAATCACAGCCACAAATGGCTATCTTGTCTCAGGTTTGAAATTATTGCAATGTTGTTTACCATTCGACAAATCAATCGTTTAATATTATACTATTGTAGGCATATCCAAAGTGTTTTTTAAGATCAACAAGTCTCCCACTTGCGACGATACTACATTGGACTGTGGATGTGACGTATCTCCAAACTATGGAATTTCCCTTATCGACGAATTTACCGTCTTTTGTTCAGGATGGATGGATCCAGAAGATCGAAACATTGATCACTACACCATATATTGTAAGTGTACCTTAATTTGGCTTCAGTCTTTATACCTGTTTATGCCTTGAAATCAAATCGTATTCTAGCTGAAAGTGTAACAGGGAAGCGAAATCCGTTACTTAAAATCCAAGAATTCAAACCCGACGAAGGAGAAACAATTCAATTGAGCGTTGGCGTTCATAGGATTGTGGTGGAAATTGTCGACGAATGGGGAGCCAAAACGTTTTACAAACTTACAGACAATGTTGTGGTACATCATTTATACTGGATATGTAAATGAATTGATAAATGTACTAAGATATAAGAGTGTTTTGTGATCTTAGGTTGATTCCCCTGGTCCAGCTGATATTCCTGGCCTTTTTGACCAAGAAACCCTTGAGGCTTTAAAAGGCAAAGGAGACACTAAAACAATGCTTATGGTACTCCAAGCGCGGAGTCAAATTCTTGAAGATGCCGATGAAAATCTTGTGATCGAAAATTCTTTATTGCCTGGCTTAACTGCACCTAAGACAGAAAAGGAAAAGGCTTTTTCCATCGCAGAACAAAAGGGAGAGGTAAGTTGTTAGAGATCAAGACGAAAAAATGTATGCATTTCCTCATTGTTGTTTTAGCTCAAAATCGAATCCATGCAAACTTTGATAGAGGCAACGGGCATTTCCGTGACAGATTTGTCGACTGCCGAAATCATGGCTTCAACAATCGAGGCCATAGTGGGTAATGCTCCGGACGAGGGACAACATTCTGACATCGGAATGGAGCTAGCCCAAAAGGCTTCAAGCGCCATTCAACAGCTTATCAACGAAGTCGTAGAAATGCCCATTGCTGATCCAGACAGCCTTACTGCAACCATCGAGTCCGTCATGGCCACAATGGGACGATTATTATCGGTAAGAGTAGTTAATTAACCAGGCTCCAAGATTACGATCGATTTTCAGTTTTTGCCAATTTGCCGTCCGATTTTAGGAAACCAAGAAAACTGGGGCCCTAAACAATGACTACCAGGCTCCAAGTGAGGGTGATGGGACTGATCAGGAAGATGGAGCGGACAGTGGAGGAATGTGCGACGGAATAAGTCCCATCAATCTGAAAAGTGCAGGAAAGTCCGGGGTCATTGAATATGAGACGTATGTTGATGAAGGTAAGCGAGTCTTGGGTTATTCTTTTTATCTACGTAGCTCTCATCTACTGTTCATACGCTTCAAACATGAACAGTGGAAATGAATATCGCGAGTGACCCCGAACAACAAAAATGCAGCGGCGTGATAGATGCAGCCAGAGTCCAAGAGGAATTGATTGGAAAAACGGTCATGGAAGTCATGAAAAAATCGGCCTTAAAGGTTCTTCAGACGTTAGTTGTGGACGAGGAAAGAATCATCGAAAAGGGTCCTTTGACCATTTACTCAAAAATGTAAGAAAACAAATTATTGTTTGCAAAACGTTTGTGGGATAAAACTTACCACGGATTCTATGGGATTCATATGTGTAGGATTCCTGGACCCAAACTAAGCGACTGGCACGTGGTAGGTTTTAATGAAGAAACGGATCCAAAATATCAGTTTACCAAAAACTTTTGCTTGGGGGATTTGGTTAATGGTACTTGTCAAACTCCTGCCGGAGTAGCAGCAATTTCATACAGCGTCAACCCTCTTTGCAATGTTCAAACCTGTGATCGCTTGTCACCAGACACGAAAATTCTCGACATGCATATGACCAATCGAGAACTGGTCGAATTGAAAATATCGAAGGTGTATGATGAAAATAGCGACGAAGGGATCTTTCTTGACATTCCCCGCCTCAACGATACTCGAACCCCATTACCGAGTGAGTACTTCCAATGCAAGGTCCTTCATAATTGTAGTTACTCAAACGAAAATAATTCATTAGCAAATTGAGCCAGACAAAAGCTAGAAACGTTGATAGCTATGGCATTCATTTCTTCAAATTTAAGCCATTTCCGATTGTCTTTCATAATTTTTTTTTTACTCTTCTCAGTTCTGGATATTGTGAGGTGTTTGCCAGATCTTCAGGAATTTGTTCTTTTTTTTCTCCAAAAGAAGTTCCTGGTTGTCAGGTTGTCTGAAAAGATTACCAAAGTCGGCGAAACTATTCAAAAATATTGTCAATAGGTTTCCAAAAATTGTGGCCTTAGCAGATGGCCAGAAATGAGAAATGAATGAATGAGATTTATGAATGTCATTTCGATCAAAGTTTCATGTCCTGGTGTTCTGGTTTAAGCCGCAAATGACTTCAACGGTTATCTTAGAGTAGCCGCAGTTATGAAAGACTCTGCAACTACAGATTACACAGTATTCTCACCTCATTTGGAGTTTTCCTCTTGAATCTGCCGCAGATAGCACGTATTGGAATGCTCCACACGAATCAAGCGTGTCCCGTTTCAAAGTCATCACATTTCTCGTCGAAATAGGCAAGGCTGACTCGTCCTTGACCGTCGAATACTTTCCCGAGGGTGTTGATGATGATTCCAATGTGACTTTTTTCTTGGATTTTGAAAGACTGCCTACCGTTAAGAACTATTCCTTCGCAGTGACAGCTAGGCGACTCCCTTGGAATGGTAATGGAGAGTTTCGATATCTTTATTTGGGCAACGAGGAGATCAGGAACAGAACTGGCCGATGGTTTCTTATGGCCATGAATCTGACTGAAGAAGTGAACGCTACAGAATTGAAGTCTAGGACATCAATTGATCGTTCCAAGATACATCACTTCACTTCAACGTTTAGCCTTCGAACTTGGACCTCTGGGTGTTACTTCTATGAACCCAAAGCCAAAGCTTGGGTGGCAGATGGGGTCAAAGTCAAGAAGGCATTTTATTCCAGGACTGCTTGCAGGTCATCTCATTTGACTGCTTTTGGGGCCGGATTTTTTGTCGTGCCTCAAACGCTGGACTTTGAATTCATATTTGCCGAGAACAGTTTCGAAGATAACATGACAATTTATATGGCCGTCATTGTCACATTTACTATCTATATCATCTTATTGATATGGTCCAAGTAAGTTTCTGTTTGTACCACGTCTCATTGAGCCAAAAATCAGTTGTGAATACGTCTCTGACTCAATTAGAACAACTTCATTGTCAATTTAAATAGGTTCCTCTTTAAAGGAAAATCATACGTACTCTTAGGGACTTTTCTGGCAGTATCTGTCAATTGTACCTCGAAAAAAAGTTAAACAGGAAAAAAGCATTTTCAATTTTCATGACCTTTTTGATCGGAATTTTTTTTTGGGGCCATACATTTTTGACAAGTTCAAATTTTGGCATGTCTAGGATTTTTACTTATGTTCAGTTTTCAATCTTCTATGAATTTGTATGGCTCTTTTATCTTCTTTTGTTAATTCACCAAGCCCTGCTGAGTTGTAATTTCCATATTCGGCCAACTCTCCCAACCTATTTTTGTTCTCTTACACTCTTTGCTTTTCCTCTTCCCTCTGAGTCCTATTGGCTTGAAAAAATTGTATTGCAAACACAAACTATCTGGAACCTTTCCGAGGTGTTAAATGGTCTTTTTGCTATAAATATTGGAAGGATGTGACACTCATTACAAGGTCAAACAAGGGTACCAAACCGTGTGCTTAATTTTACAGTAATTGAACGAAGTTACCACATCTAGTGTGCATATAACATTGAAAAACGTCGACGTAAAAAGCATCCATCTTTTCGCAACAGGGGCAATCAAAAGAAAATTATATGATTTTCAAATAAATCAGAAAATGACAACCATCTCATTAGTTTAATGAAATGGCTATCATATCTTAGAATGGAAATCGTAACATGTCACTAAGTCGCAATACATGTTATTTTTAACTCTTAATTCTGTCCTTACAGTAACTTCTTTGCTGAAGTCACCTCCCCCATTTGTACGTCCATTGCAGATTTCAAGATATGAAAGATGAAAAGCATCTTCGTTCGCGCCCGCTCGTGGATAACAATCCTAAGGATCATTACCTATACGAGATTTTAGCTTTTACTGGCCAATGGCGGGAATCCTCTTGTGACTCTCTTGTCCAAATTGTTATCACTGGCGATGACGAACAAACTGCGGTACGAACCCTGGATCCTGGCTGGAAGGATACATTGCGCAAAGGCTGTGTTGATAGCTACATCATGCGAAGCCCAAGGTATCGGCTGAATTTTCAATGAAGAGGGGAAAAAAATATTTCAAGTGCCACAATTTAATTCCTAGACCTTTGGGTGACTTGCAATATGTGCGGGTGTGGCATGACAACACGGGTCGAGGGAATTATGCCTCGTGGTATTGCACAGCCGTTTTGATCCGAGACGTTCAGACTAACCAACAATGGGAGTTTTTAGCCAACCGTTGGTTAGCCGTTGAAAAAGATGATGGACAGGTTTGTGCATTTTTGTAACACTTTGGGACTTGCCAGCGAGAGCAAATCTGGAGAAAAATACGACACCTTTTCCGCTGCATCTTTTCATTGACCTGTCAAGTTGCTACCAGTTATGAGTTTTGTCAGAGACTGCATTCCGACCTGATATAAGCAAGCTAGCTAGCAATGCACTTTGCAGCACTTTCACTATTTATCAAAAGTGGGAAAGACCTTGGCAAAGTTGAAAGTTGGCAATGCACTTCCATGAACGAAATGGAAAGGATGATGGCATGTCCATTCACCAACACAAGCTAATTTTGAACAAGTATATCGTGTTCATTAGAGTTGCTTATCACCTTCTCTCCCTTCTCACGAATTGGTTACAAGTGGTTGAGCTTCACCGTCTAGTTAGAGTTTTGACCTGATTCCAGATTGAGCGACTCATTCCTGTGTCAGCCGACGAGGATCGTCGAAGCTTCAATCATCTCTTTAACTATACCGTGGAACGCGGGATCCGTGAACATCACATTTGGTTGTCCGTGTTTCTACGGAATGAGCGCAATCGGTTCACCCGAGCCCAACGGGTAACCACAGGAATGGCTATGGTCTATTTGGGCATGCTCGTCAACGCCTTGTGGTACTTTTCCACCCCAGAGAAGCCAATTGACGGATGGAGAATTGGCCCACTGATCTTGAGCTGGACTCAATTACTAGTCGGATTAGTGTGCAACCTCATTGCACTGCCACCTATTTTGTTGGCGATTTTCATGTTTAGAAAATCCCGTCGCCGTGTTTTACGACGTAATAGGGTTCAACTCGCTTTGGAGGATGAAGACGAGGATTTCGACGCATCGCTCCCAATGAATGGAGACCCAAACGACCAAGACAGTGGAAACGGTAGACATATCAAGCTAACTGCTGAAAGCCGAGATATGACACCATCTTTTGGTTTTCAGATTCCGATATGGAAGACATGGACCAGAGGCCCAATTCAGGTTCATCTGGCGCACCTTTTCACGAAGTGGCAATGAAAGATGAACTAGAAGATTTGGTCCAGGGTTATGATTTAGATCCGGAGGGAGATCAACATTCCAATAATGCCCCAGACCCAGATGCAGAAAAGGACTTTGATCAAGGCCACGATGTGGAACAAGATCTAGAAGAGGTCAATGCTAGAACGTCAAATGGTGTTACCGGCGAGCCAAACAATGAAAGCTCCATTAGGCATAACTCTGTTGATATTGATGGAAATTACATGGAAAGCAATTCCGAAATCCATCCGAGGCGCACGAAGTTTCACATTCATTGGGTTTTCAAATACGTGTCATGGACGCTCTGTTTATTAATGATCTTTTTTGGCGTCTTCTTCTTGTGGGCTTTCGCTATCCAGTTCGGCAATGATGTGACCTATCAATGGCTTTCATCCATGCTCGTGACATTCTTTACCAGTGTCGTATTACTTGATCCCTTTAAGGTATTAAGATGAGGAAGGAAACTTTGACCCAAATAATGTTTTTTTGATCTTTATGATCCAGGTGGTCTTAATCACAATGATAGTGGCCTGTATTGTTAAAGATATCGACTTAGATGACGACGACGTGGATGAAGATGAAGAAATGGCGGTTGTGGCCAATCAATCGCTCTGGTATCGAAAAGGCAAACCCTTGAGAAGTCATGAATTGCACCCTATTGATGAAGTGTTCTTGGAAAAAGTTAGGAAACACCGCCAAAAAGAGGTTGAAATGTGGTACGTACAACGTGGTGCATTCAAACATTTGCGGCATCCTTCTCCTCAGGCCATATTGCTTGCACCGATTTGAGGGTGGATGGATGATACATACATACATGCACACATACATGCACGCTTTGATCCTTTGTAGGGCTGTTGTCAGGGAGCTGATGGCGTATTCGTTCTTCATCATAATCATTTACATCATCTCCTATGGCAATCGTGATCCCAACTCTTACCGAATGCAGCAGGTTCTTCAGAGCAACTTTGTGGACAAGAATAATTTCGACCAAATTGTCTCGTCCAATGATTGGTGGGATTGGGCTCACTCTACGATTGTTGAAGAACTACGCGCTCAGCCTTATTACAACGGGCAAACTCCTTTCGGTCTTCGCGGCTTCATTGGTGATAAAGTCCACCGAATCATGGGCTATGGTATATTGAGACAAGTCAGAGTCGTTCCCAATTCTTGTCGAGTCGATAAAAGGATCTTCAACATAACTCAGGAGTGTGCCCAGGCCTCAGCCTTCATCGATGAAGATCATAAGGACTATTGCAACGCATGGGCGGAATCAACGGCTCTCACCATGAATTTGCCATCATGTCAAAATGAGGCCTTCAAATATGTGGATGCTGAAACTTTAGACTCCTTACCTTACAACGCTGGGATGGATCTTTATGGTGGTGGAGGATATGTGCATCGTTTGAACAAGGGCAACGATCGAATTAAAGAAGACCTCCTTGAATTGCAACAACAGCATTGGGTGAACAACCACACTCGAGCAGTATTTCTTGAGTTCTCCGTCTACAATGCCAATGTAAGACGATTTACTTTAACTTTGTTCTGTTCGTTGCTGTCGTTGTTGTAGTAGAGGATAATAATTACTCTTCTAGGTGAATTTGTTTGGCATTGGCACAATCGTGGCAGAATTCCTCCCAGGGGGTGGAATCCGGCCCTACAGACGGTTTGAGATTGTTCGACTGCTACACCATCACGAAGCTACCGGCGAGTTCATCTTGCTTTGCGAAATCATCTTTGTTCTCTATATCCTTTACTATATTTACGAGCAATTGATATTGATGAAACGACTGGGCAAAAAATACCTGTCGTATTGGACTCTCGCAGATTGGTCGATCATCATCTGCGCCTTCATTGCCATCTTCTTTTATGTGTCTCGGTATCTCTTGACCAACGAGATCTTGAACACCTTTCAAGAGACCAAGGGCAATGGCTACATGAAACTCCAATACGTGGGCGTTATTGACGAGCTGTACGGCTACTCAATCGGACTCATCCTTTTCGTGGCCACAATCAACTTTATTAGGCTCCTCCGTTTCAACAACCGATTCGCCATGCTATTGCTTACCTTGAAGGCTTGTTGGGATGACTTGACTGGGTTCTTTTCGGTTTTCTTCCTGGTTTTCCTGGCCTTCGTTCAGGTTTTTTACATGATCCTGCATTCGTTCATGCCCGAGTTTCATAGCATCACAGCCGCTTTGGAGACTTGTTTCACCATGTTGCTGAACAAATTCAAGTTTGGAAGCATTCGAGAGACCTCGTTGACCGCGGCGGTCATGTTCTTCTGCTTTGCCATCTCATGCTCGTTCATCTTGATCAACGTTATGCTTACAATTATAATGGAAGCTTATGAAGAGGTATGAGAGGACGATGGATTGAAATATCAACTCCAGAACTACCTTTGCCGAGTTGACTTTCTTCCCACTTGCATTTTCCCCCATTTTTCAATTTTTCTCTAAACGAACTGCATGCATGAAATTATCATGACTACTTTTCTTTTACTTCGCATTTTAGAGGTGCTCAATTTGATGAAATAATGTCAAGGTCTTAAGACCACCTTTTCACCTCGCCTTAAAATTTTCGGAGGTTTGTTTTGCTTTATTTGTTTGAGGTTCTAGTGAGAATCATGATCATGCGTGAACAGCGTAATTTCATTTGTTTGCCCTTTGATTTTACTAAATTAACACGTCACAAGGTAAATTAACAACTCTTGGACTAAGCTATCCCAGGAAACACTTCAAGAAAGCTTGCAAAGGTGGTATGAATAGTAATTGAATGTTCTGTTAGCCACCGCAAATCAAACAAAGCCAAAAACTAAAGCCACTCGGCGAGCTTTTCAAATCCTTCCCAATGGTGGCACAATTCATATCATCTTACGGCAAGTATCACGTTATAATTCTAGGTTCGAAATCAGTTGGAAGAACAAGGCAACAAATATGACATTTTGGACTTCTTATTCAGTAAAACTTCCCAGTTCATCGGACTCGAGGCATTGCCTCCGAAAGAATCAGTTTTGACTAAAGATCGCCAAGGGGTTTTAACCAACCAAGAAGAACAAGACGAAGGAACTGAAGATGAAGAAGGCGCCGATAAAAATGTGACAGAACTTCCTCAGAAAGTGGAACTTTTCCTCAACTACATCAACGATGTGTATTTTCAAGGAGAACTGGATACAGAGAGCAAGCATTTGCTCAAAAAAGAATTAGGAAAAGGAGAGGATAACGATATCGAACCCAACGATCAACTTGTATATGGTTCAAATGAAGCCCCTATTTGTAATCGTCGGAGAATTGTGGTCGGATGAGCGAAAACGAATTGATGAATATGAACGCGGTTTATGAGCATCTTAAAACTCATATGACAAACCATGAACGGACGCGAACATACCTTAAATTTCTGTTGGTTTACCTGATTCTATGACGTAAATAATAGCATGTACCTCTGCGTGCTCACCTTTTAGTTTAAATCAAGTATTAAATTCCGAGTGCAATGTTCAAAAACATGTATTTCGCTTATCAACATAACGATTCCTCGGGTGAATTCATAAACATTTTAGCACGTTCAAAGTCGACTGTTTCAGCAATTGACTCTTGCAGATCGGACAAGAATCTTTGTTGATCGTTATGACTTCGTGCATTAAAAGTGAGAACCACTTTCCCAGTAAGACGATCTTGCAACTGGATTCCACATGTGAAGTGAGCTGAGCTGAATGGAGCAACTCGTATTTCATTCAACAAAATCGTCCCTCGATATTGGTGTTGCGTTTTCTTTTTACTCACTATGGTCTTGGTATTCACTAAAACGTCGTTGAAAAGGAACACTCCTCGTTGATGGACGCCAGCCTTTTTTTCTTGTCGGTTGATATCCATGACTTCGGTGAGCCTGCAAAAGCAAACCAATCGACGATGGGGCTCAGCCAAGGCCAATTCATTGCGGCCTTTGCCAGTGATACTTTCCTCAACTTTATTCACCTGAGTGACATGGTCAGACCCAACCCTAAACTCTGTGTTTCGAATCCGGTCGTATATCCCTTGAAGCATCTCCAGATCCAAATCCTGACCTGAATCGACACCTTTGAGATTCCTGATGAAATCCTCCCGTCTCATTCGACGACTGGACCGGACAGCTCGACTATGGAGGTCGGTGTTCAACAACACGATGGCGTAACTTAGAACAAAGATCGTGTCAGGGCATCGGAATCCGGCTACAAACATTTGATTGCATTGAATATAGCGTTTGGAAAATACTTCTACTATCTTTTCGATCTTTTGAGCCTCCCCAGGTAAAGTAACCTCTTCTTGCAGTTGGCGCAAAGCGATATCAAGATGTAGACCAGTAAAGTCCATTCCATGTATGAAGCAATGGAGGACCGCCAAATTGAACGGTCTTTGAAGGTTTGTAAGGTATTCGCCAATCACTCGTTTGCTCAATCCCTTCCTTCCCAGTAAAAAGGCCGCAGTAGCTGCTGGCGAGAAGTCCAAGAACTGCTTCTTCAGTAAATACTCTATGCCAATATCGGGATTCTGGTTAAATAAGGTCAGTCCAACTCGATATTGTCGGCGACGAAAGCTGTCGTCGTTATCCTCTCGCTTTACTTGGTCGGTGACAAGCAATTCAGAGGGATGGCTGGAGGACACAGGCTCGGGGATTTGAATTCGAACTGTTTTTTTGCCTTTACCCTGAATGGGATTAGTGATTGTAGTCCAAGAAAATGCCTCGATCGGCGACATGGCTTGGCGAGCGTGATTAATCATGTTCTGAAGATTTGAATCCATCTCAAGCTCTCGAGAAGGTGAAGAATTATATTGGTTGGAAAGTTCCTTGAAGGCTTGGGGTGATGATGGCTGATTCATGCCTTTCGATTGACCATGCTCCACCTTGATCGACTCCATCGCTGAAGATCGACCATAACCACTATCAATGCTTGATGAGGAAGAGGCTCGGTCACTTTGAACACGATTTGGGCACGATATATAGTTTGGAATGGCTACCATTGAGGGGACTGCAGCAGGTGGAGGCATTTCTATTTCCACAGGAGGGGGTGATGGCAATGGAAGGTCAGGAGGTGATCTATGAGCCGGCGGTGACATGTACGGTGGGGGTGGTAGAGGTGACTCGGTTCGTCTCGTCGCTTCCGGGGGATGGAGCAAGGGACTTTGAGCATCTTTCGAATAACTCGGTATTGGAGCGGGACTAGAAAATGATCGTGTATGTTGTTGATCGATAAGGCCTTGATCAGTGGTGGAAGCCCCGGATTGACACGGTTGGCCAGCATAATGAAAGTATCTTTCCTGAAGGAGGTCTGAGGCAGGTTCATGCCTGTAAAGATTGGTATCAGAGTGAATTTGAAGCCTTGGATCGTACTGACGCGATGGCTCTGATTTCTGCGTCATACGGAGGCAGAGTTCTCTTTCTTTGAGGAAAGATATTTTTCTAGGCAATGTTTCATGCGCTAGAAAGGACACTGTTCTTTGGGGAGGTCGAGGTCGTTCTTGATGAAACGACACATCGTTCGAGTACAGGGAATCTCTTGTCACATACATTTGATTGTCGATATGCTCCGGAATGTTGTAAAATTCCTCACCTCGGAGGGGAGGACATGGTGGAACCGTCAATCCAGTCTGAAATTCGTCTGCTCCATTCTTTGCAACCTCTCGCACAACTGATCTGGATCGTCGATGGCCAATGTCCTTATTCTGCTTACTTCGCAGCGACATCGATCTTCGTAGAGGCTGAGAAGCAGATTTTGCCTTAACTTTTGTGTCAATGGGAATTCCAGCAGCTTCTAGAATTAGCTTATCAATTGCATTAATGGGTGAGTTCAATCTCAAATCTCGCATTTGTGAGTTGGTTGTGGAGTTTGCGCGTTGATCCTCCATTTTGTGTAGAAGCTCTCTATTTTCAAGCTGATCCGAGGACAGCGCTAAAGTCATGAGCTTTGAAAATTGTTTATGGAGTCGGTACGCTCGATATGCACGTTGTATTACGATAGCACATCGGTGGAGCAATTCACTTTCGCTATGTTGGATTTCAAATTGTGAAGGCACTTTACCGCTGTTTTTCACGAATTGAGGGCTCGAAGCATATTTCGGACGCTTATTCACGACAGCGTAAAGAGGTTCTCTCAGATGATTATGGCACTGGTAGTCACGGCTCATGGTGGAATTTGTCGTTGGTTGTGTTGGATGATGATGATGATGATGAAGATGGGGATAATGACGATTATCTGGGCCGAGTTCTGTGGCAGTGTGGCTTAGCTTTAGATGCGAAAAAGCGTTGTTATGAAGCAACGCCTCTTGTTTGAAATTCACAGCTTGGTGACGAGTACAGTCGTGATGGGAGCGAGAATGTGAAAAGGGAGGGGAGGACGGGAAGGCGAGGGCCATGGGAGCGGATGAGGGTGCAACTGAAAGCGCCATGACGAACTCCTAAAGCAAAGCGAGACTCACCAGAAAATTCGCCTGTCGTTCATGGAGATCTCAGCTATCGCTGGTTGGTTGTTGTTCCTTCCTCTTCGTTGAGAAACGCTTGGAAAGCGCACATATGACGAGAGTAGGAAGCGTTGTATGGCATGTATGATGGGAAGTGACGCTCTCAAGGGCTATCTATCTACGTACAACACAGAGAGCTCGTCTCCCGTGGGGATGAAAAACAAATCCTTAGACGTTGGATATTATTGACTGACAGAAGTAAGAGAGCACACTGCCGTAAGCAAGCGATAAAGCAAATGTCTGAATTTAGTTACTTCCTTTCTCACATTAAATCTGACCACCACACCAATGAACAATGACTTAGAAGCAGAATGAAAGATACGAAATAGTTGATCAGCAACTCTTTACTCTTTGCAATTCCAGGTCGAACTGAGAGAGCCCATCCAAAGGGTGCCTTCAGTGCACTCTGACATCCTATAAGTGGCACGGGACGGATTTCCAGGTGCAGAAAAAAATACTGTTGGAATACTTCAGTGGAAGAAAACACCTTTAGTGGAAGAAAAAAAAAGCTAAATAAAGAGATCTTAGCGCCGATCTCTGGCGATAGATTCGTTATAATTAGTGTTTAGAAACATAACAATGCATTTGAAATTGTACATTTTAATATACCAAAAGATTACATATTTTCTTTCCACTGATTAAGTCTTCCCTAAATTGAGCATTATCTCGAACTGAAAGTAGCACAATGAGTAAGATAACCCTATGTCTGGACAACCATTGCAAGCCACAACATTGAATTGAAAAATATGTTGCCCTAGAATCTACTTCTTTTCGCCTAGAAATTTCGCCACTTGTTACTGCCAACTGTGTTGAAGCCATATTTTTTGATAAAAACTCATTCTCACTTTTTGAGTAATCCTATATTGAAGCATCTGTTGGAAGGGTCGATCCTCTTTAGCCTCGTCAATCCTAGGTGAGCAGACCGAAGAGAGGGATCTGCTTGATCTGCTTGCTCCCGCCAGAGAAGAGAAGACCCGGCAATAATAGTCAACAGACGGACAACTTGGTGGCGGCTGAAATGGTGCCTCAATTCAACCCCACTTGCTTTGTCAGGGTTCTTACTCACAATTTCAGCTTAGTCCTTATCAGAGAACTGTAGTAGCGGGTCCAAAATATTCTAGTGAGCTCATTGGAGGACAAAGAGAGCAGGTGCCACAAGTTGTTGGGGTTGTCTAACTTGCCTAGCCCAATTTCTAATCAAAGCCACCTTGCAATGATTAGTTTTTTAGATTTTAGTTGATGATATTGCCGATATTGCCTTTCGAGAAAAGCGAAAGAGCATCTTTCTTCAGATTCTTTTTCAATCAGTGAGAGACACAATGCATCAATTGTTTAGGTGGCTGGCATCCACCAACATATACTAAGTTGACTGACTAGTTTGGTTAAGTCTCGACTTAACACGAGTAAATTGGTCTCCCACTTATCATAAATAACATAATAATTATATATAAAAGAAAACTACCTCTGTTTGTTTCTGTTTTCCACTCAAACGAACAACATAACGTTCTTGATTGTCAGATGGTCGTGTCCTAAAATAAGAACGATTTTATTGTCCAATCCAAGGGGATAAAGATAGCCTTGAGCACGGACGGCCCTACAAATGGCTCAATTAGGGATTCGCAGTCGGGAGTCGAGATTCTTCATTCTCTCCAGAAAATCTCGAGCTCAAAATTGGCATATTTCGAGAGTCGAATACTAAGCCTTTTTTTATTCTTGGTAAGTAAGACATCAACTACTCCTATGTAATAAGAATGATAGGATCATGCTTTGTTTCAGTGCTTTTGCCCACTCAGGTAACTCGTATTTGCTTTTTCCTAGGCTTATTGTAACTCTAACAAAATTACTAATAACTTGAGATCCGGGAAATTTAAAATTAATGCAAGTGAATTTAGTCGTTTTAAGCGTCTATGGCTGTTTTTTAGTAACCTCCAAAACATACATGAGCTTGGAAACGCTTAGATATTTAAAAAAAGAATAGTGCCATTAATAGAGACTGTCAAAATAAGCATCATACATTTTATGTTATAAAAGGTTTAATTGCATATTAAGTATGCTTCATATTGTTTTGCATATTTCTATGCATAATTCGACTTTGGGCAAAGACCAAAACAATTCTCCAAGTTTTGTATTCTTGCAGCATACCAGTGATTTTTCGTCATCATCTTTTCTCATTAAATTGTGCTAAAAAAAACTAATGGTAAGTTTAGAAAAAGTGATGGTTTTTAATGTTAGTCATCAAAAAAAATGTCGAAATGTGCTTTTCTTAGTCCAATTTTGTTGAACATGATGACTGCAAAAATGTCCATCATACAGTTTACAACCTCTTGTAAAATGATTATTTTCAAGTCATAATTGTTCGGAACTTTACCCATAGCAAATTTGAAATGTCTCCCAGAAGAGTTGATGTCACATTGTCAATTAATTCAGTTGATTAATTGTGTCACAGTACTTGGGTAATAAATTGTTCATCAATAAATTGTTTATCAACTCTTGATAAAGTCCGATATCTTGGAGCTTATTTTCTTGTTTCTACGTTTGTTTGTCCTCACACAAGAAGCAGAGGGCGCCTCCTCCTCTCAATGAAAAGGACAATAAGCTGACTCGCGAGTCCCGAGCTTTCTGACTCTCGAGTTTAACTTCTTGCCCTCCCGAGTCTTTCGAGTGAAAGTATCTCACTCTTGTCGAACCCTAGGTTCAAATCGGGAGCTCTCAGCGAGTCTCTGTAGGACTACGAAAATAATCGGGTGGTTTTTCGTAACCTAAACCAACGCTCTTTGTCCCAGGTCTTGACATCATTGCTTCTTTTACGGTAGCCAATGAGCACGACTAAAAGCAAGAGCAGGTGCGAGATATGGAGAAGACTCCGCCAATCCCATTCGCTCGTTGCACCTTGCACTGTATCACCGAGGGTATTCCCCGAAATTAAGGATAATAGCGATGCTTAACAAACATCTCTAAGGGCCCATAAAAGTATGCTCAACTGTTTGGAGACCAATTTTTTATACCTTGATCGTACACCAGCTTTGACGCACACCGCTCTAGGAGTCAGTTTTGGTTTAGCTCAGACATAGACTTCTAGACACTGGATGTAAGAACGACTAACCGCTTGGTTGGCGAAACAGTACAATTAACCGATTTGCGATAAATTCCCACTGATGATCATCATAATAGTCCCATGAATGACATCAGATTTCCAGCGCCGTTGGAGGCCAATTTCGTTCGCAAAAGTAGCCATTTGGAGGCCACTTGGGGGGGGCCACTATTGAGAATAGGTTTTTGCAATAATAGAAACATATTAAATAGTAGTTTCATGGAAAAATACACTTCTTTCATAACTTTTTATAACAAATTATTCATTTTTACTGTTTGGAGAGGTGTTAGGGTAATCTCACAAAAGTTTTGGAAGTATTTATTTTGTCTACAGCAGTGACAACATACTTCAAAGCATGGGTTACAGTATTGCCCATAACTAATGAATATTTTTAACCGGTGCATTTTTTCCAAAAACAATGAAAGCCCTACACGGTCCCCTATAGTTTGCCAACAAGGCTAATAGTATTGGGGCAAGTCCAAGCCGAGTGCACATTAGTCTTTTGCTGGACAAGGGAGAAATTTCGTACCAATTATAGAGACCTGGCTCAGTGATGGGGTTCTTGATGCAGAAATAGTCGTAAAAGGTTTCACATTGTTTCGTAGCGACAGAGTCAGGCCAAAAAATCCTATCTTCCCTCATGGTGGAGTTCGCCCATACATCAAAGATGCACAGGTAACTAGCACATTAAAAATGTCTAATGGAGAAGTCAAGATCCTAGTAGTTCATGTAATGTCCCTCAATTTAACCCTGATCACCATCTACAGACCTTCATCCTGTTCTACATTATTTCATGGTGGGTTAATGTACATTCAAGACGAACTGGCAAAGTCCACCTGCTCGCGGCATGTTATCTTAGGAGATTTTTAACTTCCCGAAAACTGTGGTAGCGTGGCATTCTAGTCCTCTCGGCTATGTACCAATGCCAAAGTCCGTCTCCAAATATTACCAGAGGTTTGAGGAAATCATGTTCGGAGGCAACCTGTCAACATGTAGTCACAGCAACAAAGGCAGTCAGTATTCTGGACTTTGTGTTATCCAGCGATCCTGATTTGATTTCAAATATTCAAGTGACCCTAAGTAATCTGTACGATCATTATGTACTGGAAATTTTTACGACAATCAATGACAATCAATGGCTCCAGCTCGAAAAAAAGTCTCGAAGACTAGATTAACTAAGTACTGGTTTCAGGAAGAGCACTGGCCACTTATAAATTCAAATTTACCTGGTTTCCAAAATGGGCCAAGAGCCTAATATTGACGATGCTATGAATCTGATGACTATTTTATTTCAAGAAGTATGTGCCCAAATAAATGTGCCTTTTTTGTCAATCAAAGATATAAATCGATTATATCAAAAGCTTTTCAAGAAACGAGTGTCTTTGACAAAAAGATTGAAATCTATGGGTGATCATTCTTTCAAACATTGTAAAGATTTAAACGTGACTTAAATCGGTTTTTGATAACGATCCCTGACCAGCCTTAGCCCTAGAGCGGCTGATTCAAACATTTTGCACGACCAAATATTTTATATATTATGACGCACCATGACTTACAGAGAATTTCATTCCCTTGCATCGGCTGCAAACCCGAGAATCATCGAGAAAAAAACCCACAAAACTGTCAGGAAAAAGGTTGAAGCTATAACGTATTGTTGAAGAACTCGATTGAGAAAGATCGGGTATGGAGAGAGAAGAAATTTATTCGGAATATTAAACTCAGCTTATGCCATTTCCAAACGAAAGGCTAATCCCCCCTTAAAAAAAAACGTTTAACTACCAAATGAAGAAGAAGGGTCAAGCCCGATCGATTTGGACAATATTCTGGACGATCAATTTGCGTCTATCTTTTCAACCCTTTCTTGACAATTAGCAGACGATCCCTTTTTCGACGCTGAAAGTGACTCGTTAGAGAACATCAACATATATATGAACATGATGTTCTGGAGGCAATTAGTTTACTGAAATTCTCAAGCGCTCCAGGGCCTGATAATATGACGGTCCAGTTCCTGAAACCAAACGCAAGTCAAAGCCCAAATATTTTCATATTTAATGAATCAATCTCTAGTGGAGGGACGAGTTCCAACCCAACTAAGAACAGCCCATATCATCCCCATTTATAAAGGTGGTCAAGCCAGCAATTATAGACCTATATCATTAGCCTCTAACAGAGCCAAGGTCATGGAAAAGCTCGTCAAAGCAAAATTGCTTAAATACGTTGACATAAAAGGTAGCATTCCTGCCCAACAACATGGGTTTCGTGTTTATTTTAGCACTGTGACACAATTAATTCATCACTTTGTCGACGTAAATAAGGGACTTCAGCACAACGACTGTGTAGATGTTGTTTTAGTTCAGTTACACGACACAAATTTTATCACGTTAATTCGACGAAGTAACCATTCCAAGGAGCGATTCACACTTCACAGACCAATCCTCTTGTCGTTTACACTTCCAAAGTACTTTTCATCGAGGCATATTTTCGATCTTGATGAAGCGCTCAGTGTTTCTAAATACTGGGGAAAGCAAGGCCCGGAGGAGTGCAAGAACGAGTGAAAAATTACTTTGTGTTAGAATAGAGTAACGATTTTATTCAACAGCAATGCCTTTAATCAACGGCAATATATTGCATTCGTTGTCATGTTGCGGATTTGAACTGTACCGACTAAATGAGCTGAGTGGAACTTGGATTGGTGGAAACAATGATCCAACACAAATTGCCATCTAAGAGGGTAAGAACCTGATACAAAATCTATTCAAATTGAAAAAAGACCATTTGTATGATGCTAGATCAATGCGGACGAGTAATTACATCCCTTGAACTGTTCAAGTTAATGCAAGTAGCGCAAAAATATGGATCCCATACCTAAGTGGAGTCACTGCTTTCGATCCTCGCCTCGTAGGGCGACCGAATTTGGCCTGTTACAATTCTTCTCGATGGATTTATTCTTTTCATTTTGATGCTAAAATCCCCATTTTAGCTTTGTAGTCGAAATGTATTTTGTTTTTTTACCTGTTGATTGACAAATTTGACCCCCCAAAAAGAGCTAACTTGCTCTGTTACTCATTGAAACTTTCTCGGTTTGGTCAAACTCAATCGTGCTTGGAGCAATTCTTGCGATAAAGCACAAAGTCTCTCACAGATCGCAGAAAGTTGGAGCAGGTTCCAAGTCCAAACTGTGAGACTGTGAGGCTTGAACTGTGCTGTGAGTCGCAGTTTTATCGACCAGTTGTGTGAAAATCTGTGTCGTGTAAGTGAACCATTACTTGGACTTTGCTTAAGCTTTTGACAAAGTATATCACATTCTTTTGTTAAATTGTCTAAATGAAAACGGGATTAGAGGCAATACTTATTCCTTGGTCAAAGAGTTCCTGACCAACCGTCGCCAAATTGTTAAGGTTGAAGACTGCTTGGGACGCCCTTGTCAAGTGTTATCAGGAGTTATACAAGGCACTTTCCTAGGCCCAATTCTGTTTATATTATTTATCGCGCCACTGCATGAATTTTCTGTTAAATCTCCGATTTCGTCTTTTGCGGATGACATCAAGGTAGTATTAAGAAGAAGTTTAGTGGATCAGACAGACCTTCAAACCGATTTAAACAATGTGTGCATATCCCGAGTTTGACGTTCTCAAACTCGGGATATTCTCAATATCATTCGTTTTGATCAGTTCTGTAATTGTCTATACCACAAGATACGGCCTTGACTCTCAACATATACATTGTGACTTTGAGTCACCCTGGTTATCATCAACCAACTAGTCAATTCAAACAACGATCAACAAGACGGAAAGGTGATATGGCGTGACTTGGATATGATGGATGGTCCCCCAATTCATTGCCACGTCTTTTAGGGCCGGAAGACTTTGGTGACACGAAGGAAGTCAAAATGAAGAGGGTAATACTTTACAAGAGGTAACTCAGGGACGGTGAGCAACTGTGACCATGAGGAAAAGTGAAAAAGGCACCAAAAGTGCGCCCATAACGAGTTGATTACAGAAATATAGGAACATTTAATCCAATCTAACTTAAACAAACTTCAAAAAACTAACTTAACCTAACGTAACCTGACCTTTCGGTTGCATGAGCCTGGGGGCGCCTAGGGTGCGGCGCAAGCCTGTGGCAGCTTGATTGGGAGGGTTCTTTGCCTTGGATCCCAACTTCATGCTGTAGTGTAACAAATCTTATACGTAATAATCTGTATCTTTCATTTGTAACGCTGTACATGACTCATCATAGTTGATGTGCTTTCAACGCTTAATAAATCAGTTTGCATTTGAGCTCCATCGTGTTCACTTCATTCGCGCCGTTCACTGCACGCCATAACATAACACATGCTAAGTGGAAACTGGTCACCTCTCACTGTCGATAACGAAGCAGCTGTCCCTGAGTTACCTGTTGTAAAGTATTACCATGAAGAGGCCCCAAAATTTGGATGCATTTAATGGTAACATCATTCTTTGTTTATCCTAAAAACGGCTGATTTTGAAGACTGGAACGCATGGTTCACAGATCATGTGAAAACGAATCACTTATTACATTTAGATAGACGTAACTAACCTGAGATTTGCTGTTTGAAATAACACTGTTGATTAGGTCAATGGTGATCAAATATATCACAACATTTGTTAAAACCAGACTTATGTTATCTTACTTGCCAAAAGAAGCCAGTTTTGCTTTTGGTGAATTATCTTGGTAAAAATGGCTGGGTCTTGGCTTGACCAATTGCAACGTGAAATCACCTGAATTTTCATTCGTATTTTAAGTCTTTATCAAGTATTTTGCTAATGTGATGATTCCAGAACATCATTGCCTAATCAAAATGTTATATCAAATAACGCATGAATTCAAATTTAAAGAAATTGGTCATACTTTGGCGAAGCTTATCCATATTCTGCAAATATTGCAATCAAATGAGTTTGTAATTGTGCATTTTAACATATTTACGAAGTAGCAAATTGTGTAATTGAGTTCAGTTTCCTAGATATTGGTCACCTTGCGTTTCCTCGTTTGAGTTCATTTCTAGGTCAAGTGAAGTTTTGTTGTGATTACTAAGTCAGCTGCTGCTGCTGGCTTTGTTTTGGTTTTGATCAGCCACTATAATTGCTCTGTTGTAGTTTTTGACATTCATGATTGCCCTCTGATCAAATCTCGGCCTCTATGATTGCCCTCACATCTCTTCATGATTGCCCGTGTTGTTATAGTCCCCTGGCTTTTAATCGCTCTGTTGTTATTGCATTTTGAATTTTGCTTGGGCAAACACGAGCAAATGGGAGCGAATGCAGAGGTCAATTAGCAAATCAAAGAAATTCCTCGACTTTCGTTATGTTGTGGAGAATGAGCAAAACGAATGATATTGTATGTGAGTGGGTGATAGCGTGGAACATGGAATTAAATGGGGATAAATTCCGCATCATGACTGCCGACCAAGCTGGAACAAGTCCTGTTATTCACAATTCACACCAACAATCACTACAACCCGATTCAATCAGTTAGCTCTACCAAGGGGCTTTTTTGTATTTGGGGTGCTTGGGTCGAAGGGGTGAACCTCGCCCGGCAAGCAAAGCTAGCCGTCACATCGCCCTTACATTGTTCCAATGGGCATTGCCATATTCCGTATCAGATTGTTTCTATCTGTGGGTGTGGTTTTGTATAAAAGTTTCCTTGAGAAGGTCGGGGAGGAGAATCGAACCGGGGCCCTCTCTTACAATAAACTGGGTTAACCATTACTCCACGTCTCCTCCATCTCTTTTCCGACTTCATTCCCTTGTATAATTTAAAAAAACCCAGAATTAGCAAGAAAAAAGAAATATTTGACGAGACCTGCTCGATATTTGTAGCTCCATTATCTACGAGCGGAGTGTTTAAGGCGTCAACCCAAAGGTCATTGAACTGCAATTCATTTTATTCAAGGCCAAATTACTCTTAGCAACCCAAGGTTAGATTTGATCTTAAACCTCTACCAGACCACCGGAATCTTGAACATTCCATGGACTTTTAGAATTATTTCTAGAAGTCCATGACCATTCCTACCACACACTAATTTTGTATCATCAGCATAAGAAAGGATACTGACTTTATAACTACTGAGCTTCTGAAGTGGAGCAATGGAGATGATAAAAGGCAGAGGACCTAATATGAAGCCCTGACTTGACACCATGGGTGCCACTAAAGGATCCCTCAACCTTAATCATTTGTTCCTGCCACGCATGAAACTTCATAACCAATTAAACACATTGCCCTGGATCCCAATTTCATGGAGTGTGTTTACTAAAAGGCCACGATCTACCTTGTCAAAGGCCTTGGCAAAGTCGAGATAGACTACATCGACAGACTCATGACTCGCTAGTCCCGCAGTGTCTTGCTCTATATGCTCAATCACTTGGTAAACCGTGCTAAAATGTGATCGAAACCTGTGCTGGCAAGGAGGAATGACTTCATGGACCTCAAGAAATTCAACAAGTTTGAACTTCATGATCTTCCCAAACACTTCTGCAATATTCCACGTGAGAGAAATCATCCTATATGTATACTTACTGGGGAGCGACTTATCTCACCCTTCAAATATTGGAACAACATGAGCAAGCTTCAGAGAACAGGGAAACTTGCCTTGATCCAACATGCAATGCATCAAACATGAGAAACCAGGAGCAAGAACTTGTGAGCAGCTCATTGGAAATTGAGATTTCACACCATCGGAAATAGAGAACTCGAAAGCATTCTTTTCCTGATGGCCTCTAAAGCATCTTGATCTGTGACTACTAGATCATTTAACTGCTCAACTTGACTTGCCTCGTCAATCTCAATGGACTCACCATGAGAGCAATGAGCTGTTGCTCCTAAACTCGTTGCAGTTGACAACAGTGCAGTTCTCCAAGTATGTTGGCTATAGTGTCTACATTATCTATGGCTTCCAGATTGGCCACAAAAGGATTTACAGGGTGTTTCATCTTTCTCTTAGCACTTTTATAAGAGAAAAAAGCCTTATGATTCGACCTGACCATCTCAATCGAGTATGAAAATCCACTCAACAGTCGTTGCAATAGAAGGTGCATTTGGAGAGTTCTTGAAGTTAAATAATAATAATCTTTATTGCGACTCTTGGTCATGTCATGGCGTAAAAGTAACTATAAAATAAAATCTGATGTATATACATTATACAAAATGGTAAAACAAGAAGAATGTCAAAAAGGTAAAGGCAATAAAATAGTTGACTAGAAAGTGATATCACAATGAGTATGACTAAAATGGTTCAATGCACATGAAAAAAAGTAAGAGGTGAGTTGCAGATAGTACAAAGACAGGTAGGTAGAGGTAAGTGATGAAAATCTTGGTTATTGCAGTAGAGTGGATGGGCCAGATTGAACAGATCCTTTGTCAACTCCCGTCGCTGATGGCATTTGGCTAGGAGACGGACAAAGGTACGTGACTGCCAATACTCCGAAGGGATGTCGGCCAAGGACAATAAGGTGTAAGCAAGTCCTTGACCGGGAAGGACAACTTGTGTCCGGACATCACCTCCGGAAAGGTCAGGTTCCCAACACTGTTGGACATTAACCTTGCCAGCCCGATGGTGAGGGGCTCGGTTCACATAGAAAATGTGTCCATGCATTGTTGCATATTGTGGGCACGCAGAGGTATCGCTTGAGGAACTTGGTGTAGGTGGCATCGGCGGATTTGAGGGCGGATTGGGCGGAGTTGGGAAACCAAAGGTGTAGGCCGTAGAGAAAATTGGGGTGACGTAGATCCGGAAGAGTTGAAGGACTATTGGGAGGGGAAGATTCTTCATGGGAAGTCTATTGCATATGTATCCGATCCTGGCCTGGCCTTAGTTATTGTGGATTTGAGGTGATTGGTGAATGAGAGTTGGGTGGAGAAGGTGAAACCGACGTAGTTAAAACTGTTGACGATTTCAATCGGACTATTGTTAATATGGAAGGAGATGGGAGGCAGACGACCTTTATGGAAGACCATGGCCTTCGTCTTGATGGTGTTGACTTGAAGGCCGTTCTCTTGGCAATAACCGTGGAGTACATTGATGGCATTTTGCAATTCCACGGCTGAATTAGCCAAGAGAACCAGGTCGTCTGCATATTGAATATATTGAATGGGAGAATGGTTGATGGTGGGGCCTTGGTGAGTGAGGGCTTCAGGCAGGTCGGATACATAAAGATTGAAAAGAATTGGCGATAGTGGATCCCCTGCGGAAGGCCAATGGAAGTGAAGTAGCAGGGGGATAGGTCCTCACCAGAACGAATGGAGCATCTGAGTCCCGCATAGATGTTGGATAGCAGGACACAGATTGAACGCGGAACTCCCCAGAGTTGGAGTTTGAGGAATAACCGCGTTCGGTCCACCCTGTCGAATGCTTTGGAGAAATCCACAAAGCATCCATACACTCTCCTCTTGTTGCTGATGTTGGAATGCACAATTTCATAGAGGAGAGTGGCTGCCGTGGTGGTTGAGCGGCTTCTCCGGAAACCGAATTGGAACTGGGGAATCAGGGCTGCTATAATGTGATCTCGAATTAGCCAAATAGTAATGCCAATTATGCTGTCCATTTAAGTGTTTGGTGTTATAGGGAGAGTTTTGGGATTTCTAGGTTTTTTGACAGCCCCGCACAAGTTCAAACTGACCAGAGGATCACATCTGCTTGGCCCAAGATTATTAGCTAATCCCTAACCAGTGGCTCATTTCAAAATGTCTCTAAGGGACTTGCTTAATCATACAATATTTGCAACCTTAATATCCTGGGGCAATTCCACGCTAAAACATTCAGCAATAAGGAGAAAATCTACTTGTTTATGAAGAAAAATATTGTATTAATACTGATCATTCCAGGTAGCTTTAAATTCCCTTCAAATTGATCCTTTAACTTTGGCCCTCTATGCTTTGTAAGTGGGATTTAATGATTCTAAAGTGATATGTTGGGTCTTTGGGTATGGATTACAACTCCAGCCAGATCAAATGTGACTGTCGACACAGGCCTAACCAAAACTTGGGTGGGGAAGGGGAGGACGTTCCACATGCCTGTGGAAAGTCCTTCATCAGCTTTAGATTAAAATTAAGCCAATAAGATAGTTAACGGGGCTTGTCACATTTCACAGATAGAGATTTAAACTTGGCAAACATGTCTAATAAAACAGTTAGTGATTTTTGAACATCAATAAACGTCACCAACACACTTGTTTGTCCTGGTATTAAAGCAAGAGGAAAAACAATTGCTATTTCAAAATTAGGTCTTAAAATAGGAAGTGCTGGGTTTAGAATCCATCCTCTGCCAGACATCTTCATTGGCACTGATTTCAAATCCTCAGCAATTCAAGATTAGATTAGATGTGTTTCACTTCAAATAGTTTCAGTGCTGATTTGTCTCAAGTTTTTCAACATAAATATGAAGAGGAAAAACATTATAAGCCATATATGTCACTTGATGCCACGTGATTAAATTTTGTCACAATTCTTTGGTCTGAACAGTTTGGTTATTTTGTTTAGCTTTATCTAGAGACGGAAACTCGTGAATCTTTCAATTAAAAATACACAGAAGCAATGGTGTTATTTTCTGTGTTAATCATTTATTTCATATGAGCTGGGAACCCTTTACAACCAAAACCAGGCTTCAAGAATTTCAGTCAGTCCATGCTCTGTACACGGGGTCTTTTTGCATTGTACTTTGTTTAAAAAGACCAACCCATAATGCTGAATCTGGATACCGCAACTATTAATAGAAGAAATGTGCTGGACTGATTCTAGGTTTCTTTTTCTCTATGTTTTTCATGCAACTTTTGCATTACAATGCACCAGAAAGCCGACTAGTTAAAGACCAATTTGGACTAAAGAAAAAGCAGACCTCAGTTATAGGAACAATCCAGCTATAAGAACTTGAAGCAATGGTGGATTTAATGAAGTATAATCACTAATACTTTTATCGATGGAATCATTCAGTTATCAGGCTGAAACTTTTTACCGGACCGTGAGAAACCCTGTGAAAGTTTTGCAACTCCTCAGATTCTTTAAATTATTCATCTTAGTTAGGAAAACGTCCAAATCTCAGTCAAAAATTAACCAGCTTCTCAAATTTCTTGAACTGGTTCCATTTTGGGAGGAAAAAACATGTAGCGGCTGAAGGACGCCTCTGGCATCCTATTTGAAAAAAATATTGGCAAATCTAAATCATATTTTGGCAACCCTGACTTAACTTCAAGGACTCTCCAGATGACACCTTCTACTGCGCCAACTGTTGAGTGGATTTTCATCCTGGGTAACGTCTTTATTTATTGTGAACGAGCTTCCCACAAATCGCCTTGCTCTTGGTCATAGCAATTGTGAGCCATTTTTCGAATTAACGTTATAAAATAAGTTATTTGAAAAAATCCAATTAAATTCTGGTTATTTTTTATTTTTTTTACTTGTTCGTTTCAAAGTTATGTATCCAAAGCTTAGTAGCTGACCAAGAGCAAGCCGAAAATTTAAAATTCAGGTATTGTTTACTACATAAATTTAGACACATCCCTAAGCATAATTTTGGACTAAAATGTGGCCAAGTTCATCTATTCAACGCGATCTTGTGGTAGTGTGAAGTGCTTCTTTGGAATACAGTAAACGGTCTAGGGGGAAGAAAGTTTTGCTTCTGTTCTCAGTCCACATCTCTAGAAGTCCTTGCATGGATACACTTGTGGACGGAGTTTTCACATCCAATGCCGTCATAAGACAGTTCCTGGCACCTTCAGAAAGTTCCTTCAATAAAGCTTCCATGGCTATTGAAAGCAAGACTATTTGAAAAATGCAAATCTATAATTCTGGAAATCTGCCCAAAAATGGAAAAATATTCTGGATGCTTCCTTCAATAGCTAGAGAAAAACCGTTAGAAATTGAGAAGTGGAAAATTAAAACGTGAAGAATATTTATTCCGTGATGGGCCAGTCACTCCTCAACTAGACTTTGGTTACTTGATCATTGAAGAGTGTTGATGTAGTCTTATGGTCCAGTTGCACGACACGAATTTTCATACAATGTGTTGATAAAACTACAACTCACAACACAATTCGAGCCTCACAGGCTCACAGTTTGGACTTGGAACCTGCTTCAACTTTCTGCGATCTGTGAGACTTTGTCACTTTATCTGAAGAATCGCTCAAAGCATGATCAAGCATGACCAAACAGAGAAAATTTCAATGAGTAAGAGAGCAAGTTAGTTTTTGGGTCAAATTTGTCAATCAACAGTTTAAAAACAAAAAAACAGTTTAATTAGAAAAATAAAATGGGATTTCGGCATCGAAATGAAAATAAATAAATTGATTGAGACAAATTGTAACAAGCCAAATTTGGTCGCCCTGATAGGCAAGGAGCAAAAACAGTGACTCCACATAGGTTATAGCCTTTAATGGTATTTGGTCACTATATCATCTGTCTGGGAAGTGACCGACCATTACAGAATATAGATACCTAAACGGAAAAGAAACCTCATTAGAAGGTGTATTTTGTCTGTGCAACGCCTGGCAAAGTAAAGCACGCTAGAAAAAAATATCATATGGCATAAGTCAAGAGCTTTTTGAAACCAGTCATAAATTTGCTATTTTGTCATGTTATTTGCCATTTCGACATGTATTTCCTTCTATTTTGGCCAAATCAGTAATGAATGATAAACTTGTTAAGTTTTGGACGAACGTAAAAAGTGAAATGTTTGATTATCTAGCAAGAAATTCGCGTTTGTTGAAGTTACGTTTTTGGTTAGCAATAAAATTTGAAGTAATAGTTCAAATTATATTTGAGCCTTGCTGGCTCAAATAATAGCTTTGAATGATTTATGACAAATTTGATTCACCTTGGGTTCAACCAACTTATTATACAGTATTAACGTACCTTTTGCCATTAGAATTGCATCAGTATGGTATTTCTCAATAAAATATAGTTGTCACGCTGATTTTTCGCCTGCTACCAGTGTCAATTTGGAATAATGTGCTTCAAAAGACAGAGTACAACCATTTTAACAAATTGCATTGTTCAGTCTAAAAAAGGCTTGTTTCTTGGGAGACTCAGGAAGTTCACATGCTATAATGTTAATTTGAATAATGGAATGAAATATGTTAGCAGTCTAATCTTATGAAACAGTGGGTTCAGAAAGTATTTCGAAAGTAACAAAACTATTCTTAATAATCTAAAATACTATATCCATGAATCAGCTTGTATTTGAGTAAAATTTCGCAGTGTCCTTGAAGAAAATATTCAATGGTGCTTGTCATGAAAGTACTCTTTCTTTTACAGCGCATCAATTCAAAATCTGTTTGGAAACTTTTTAGTTGTACTGATCACTTACTTTTTTGAAGTGGAGCCACTTGTCAAACCTCGCGCGTCTCTGACCAGGGTCTCTAGCTCGAACGTCAAAAGTTAATACTTTGGGTGAGCATGGGTGTCACGTTGCCGTTCCAACTCCATTCCTTTATTGGGGAGTTCATTCCAAAAAGAAAATTCTTAGAGCTTCATTCATAAAAAAGTTTGATCCGGATCAGGAAGGCAAATCTTTGGTCCCAAGGGAAGCCTCAAACATGAAGGCATGTGGGTGATTGCTCCAAGGTTTTCAGATGGCTTTTAACGAGGGCAAAAAACGCAATTCATCAAGATCAGTGTCACCCACCAATTTCGGAAACTGTTTCCAATGGAGCTCAACCAAAAAAACCTCAAAATATTACGGTACTGGATGAATGGGCTCGGTATTAGCCATAATGAAGTGGAGGAAATTCAAGGAAAATGCATGAAGAGCATGGGAATTATTGAAGGAAAATTTTGACAAACATCACAGCCAAAGTGCTCAGAGCTTAGACTGAATTTATTTGTCATTTGTTTAAACCTGTGTATTTGTTAAAGCAAACTGTTTTCTGATATTTACCCAAGATATTAATTCAGGGACCGAACTGCACGAGAGATGACACTCTTTGAGCTTTGTAGCACAACTCATTCGATAGTTGAAAATTCAATAGAATCACGGCACAAGTTGGCAGTAACCTTTGTTTGAATTCTTCCTTCACAAAATGATCAAATCAGTTTTGCCGTAAAAACACACTGCATTTTTCATGAATTTCCTTCACTTCACCTTGACCGAGCAACAGGGTGATAAAAAATAACATCAGTTAGGCAGTTATTTTTGAAAGAATATTCGATCTATAATTGAAAATTCAAAGTTTCCCAGAGCAGCTATTTGAACCTTGGCTATCTGTCAAGGTTCCGTAACAATAAATTTTCCTCATTTTCCACCATCTAAGAGGCGAGAGTGATTTTGCAAAGCTACCACACAGACTATTGAGAAAAATGCCACCCTGATGATGTAAAAAGAAGTTTTTGTCAATTTAAAACGAGCATTATTTCGCGTGCTCCTACAGAGTGAGTGTCTTTACCCCCATTACGCTGAACGAAAAATGGTTTACGTTCTGTGCACATCAAAGGGCTCTGTGAGTCAGCCTCTACCAAATTAAGGGCCGATTTGGCTGATCTCTCTTTATTGAATTTTAATGCGTTTGTGTTGAAAGAAATTGCTGTCATGGCACGTCAATAGTTGTTTATAGAGCAATCTATCTTACGGCTTCCCGTTCTGTTTGGGCTGTCCATGAACAACTGGAATATGGACGGGGAAGCTTGGTTTGGGCTTTTCGCGATTGAGTTAACGCATTATGTTCTTCTTCAAATCAGAATGATCCCAGGCTACAACAATTACTCATTTCAATTTTCAGCTTGATCGAGCGACTGGATCAAAAGTTATGCCGTCTCAAAAGGCACTACAAAGCTCTTCAATGAATGAACGAACTTGATTGATTACCAGGGCAAAGTCATTCATTCTGTGCTCTGTTATGTACTGCACTTTGAGAGGGCATAACTTCTGACCCAGTCGTTTGATTGAGCTGACATTTGAAATACGCAATCGCAGGGATCTGGGGCCAGCCTTATTTGAAGAAGAATTTAATTCATTGACTCGAATTGGAGTTGCTAATTTTCAACCTTACCATCCCCGTCCATACTCCAGTAGTTCATGGGCTGTCTGACGTTGCCAATAATTAATAATAATTATCACAGTAATTCATTAATTGATTCCGATAAAATTTGTTGCTTTCTCATCGAGCAGAAATCGCAGAGGTTTGACGGTTCCAAGTCTCCAATCCAGCCAAGGCATTGGGGAGGGAGAAAAATGGTTGGTGCAACTATTTCGAATAGGAACAATATTTTATGTCGGATTAATGACTGATTCTGGCTCTATTTTCGCTTTGTGACTCAGAGTCACAAATCCAATCGTAATTGTTCTCCCAATTCGCGATTCATCACAATGGAAAGAAACGTCTGCAAAAGCATGTGCAATCGGGCCATAGGATAACTCGATTTCAGCAAGACGCAAAACCAACTAAGGCCTTGAAAACTGACCATGTCGAAGCAGTATGCTCAAACGCACGAATACTTCTAATAGAAAAAAAGCCGGATTCAAGCTGACTTGCAAGCTTTTTCCCGTGATAGGGAGCGGGAAAGCAGTGCTGAGAGATAATCACAGGCTAAAACGCCATTCAATACAAGCTTTTATCATTAGTCTATATTTTTTTCAATATTGACATTCACCGTCAAATTTGCCAAAAAATTGACGACTGTTTAAGTGATGCATGATTCACAATACATACGTATCAATTTACGCCCAAAAGTGTGCTTTAGATTGATACATGGTTGCATGAAATTTAGTGTGACGAGACAAAATTGCCAAGGCACAACTTACATTCTTATAAGGGATCCTGAGGGATAAGGAAAAGAATGTCACCTTCCTTGATTTTTGGGTTAAAAAACGCCAAAAGTCTGTCAGAAGGCCATCAACAAAAGAAAAATCTCCCCGTCAGACAGAATCTGAAAACGCCAAAGGAAGCAATATTTGTGGGGCCAGACCATCACCTGGCAGCTCTGGCAGGAAGGACTCCAAATCATAGATATGTATAGAGCTTCACCTTCCTCTGTTTTGAAAATTTGTCCAGATTCTCTGTCAAAAAGTGACTGATTCTTGTCCACATTTGTGACATCGATTAAGTAAAAACTTATTTGACCCTCAACAAAGTCAACTTAAGTATCTGTCTTCGTATCATGGGAATCATGAAAACGAATAATATTGGAAAAAAATTTGAAAATCGTCATTTTTCAACATAGGAATGAAACCATTAATGAGGGGGTCAAGCTGCCTCAAAAAAGTAGGATATTGTCAGACTGGCTGCCTTCTCAATTAATTGTTGTTGGAGCATTGAAATAATTTTAATTCTGCACAAAATAGACTAATGATAAAAGCTTGTATTGATGAAAACATGTTTTTACGCAATCAGCTTCGTTGATGCTGTTATATATAACCCTAATGTGCAGGTCAAACAGCAAATAGCTTTTTCTGTAATAACAACCAAGTGACACATCTTTAAGTCATCCATAACCTATGTAAGACTGCAGTTCATTGAACCTAAGCCTACAAAATAGATAAATGCAAGTGAAGACATTTCAGGAAAAGTGTGTGTTTGTGCGTGTGTGTGATCGGATTTATTAAATTTGTCCAGTAGATTAGCACTTAAGTAAACTTTCGTACTAGTTGCAGCGTTGGAACAAGGAGGGTACATGAAAAATAAGTAATAAAGGTAAGGTTAGGTTAGACTAGATGGGTGCAGATTTGGAAAGAGCTCCGGCTGAGGAGATCGCAGCACGTTTTCTTTGTGCACCCCGAAGGGCTGTTGACGAGTTCCAAATGTTGGCAGCATGGACGGGAAAAGTTTTAGGCCTCCAAAAAGGAACAGACAGACAAATAAAGTATGTAACATTACTTATTTTTCATATTTATTTGCGTCATTCCACAACTTTTTTTCTTTCTACAAAATGAACGCTAAGCGTCCATTCATATTTTATTACATTAATGAATTCACAGCTTATCTTGTGTCATGAAGAGCAAAGACTTGCAACAAATTGTAATATACTGCGTCGCAAATCTTGAAATCCCGATTTCACCAATAACTTTATTTCAGCTTTCTGCAAATATTCTAGCCTTTAAATCAACAATGATTTATCGATATTCACAGCAAAATGATCCAATCACAAAATAAATTCTACTTTAAGAATCTTGCGAGCTGTTATATGTATGCGAAATTTCACCAGAAAAAGACTTTGTGGTTTTGACTCCCAATTACATCCAAACACTATTTGTACTTTGAAATTACTTTGTAAATTGCATGATTGATGCAAAAACATGTCTTGCAGGAAAATATATCAACGAATTTTGTTTACAATTTTAAGCTGTACTGGCACTTTTCTTTTTAATATGGAATAAAAGTGAAATTGTCAGGGTAGTTATTTGCCATTCCAATGTCATTCCAAGTTGAAACTTTGCTCTTTGCAAATTCAAAGTGCCACTTAACTTGAACAAAAATGAGTCAACTGTATTTTTGCTTGCTTCCCTGTTGTAACAATATCCAAAAGAAGCCTAAAATGCATAAAAAATGTGAAAACGTACCAAAGATGCAAATAAACAAATAAGGTTTAGAATACAAAAAGATGCAATTAAGGGCCCAGGATGAAGGTAAATGTTATTTGTGTAAGATTGAGAACACTACTCATCACTCATCAGAACCCAGAGTCGAACCAAAGATAAACAATGCGCTAGCAATCAGTAGGGTTGGCCAAAACTTCCATCTCGCAAATTTTCCGAAAAAAAAACTATATATTCCAGATTTTTCTGCTTTTTTATTGCATTTGCAAACTTTGCAATTTTACTAGCCATATTTGACACTTAATGCAATTTCAACCATTTTGGCAATTTATGAAATTGTGCATGAAGTCAGGGTCATTTTGGGAATACAATTGTGAGGACGAAGGTTTTGCGATTTTTTTCCAAATATCCTTTTGATATGAACCAAGAACTTCTCCAATCATGAACAACCAGCACCTTAGAGCTAGAGCGGCCGCTGATTTACATGAAGAAGGCATTTTCAACGAAGAGAACAACCAGTGTGGGAGCAAAGAGACAGAAAGTGAATGCAGCCATTTTTGTCGAAAACCATCATTCAATCAATGTGAAGTGTTGGTTTAATATTGCAAGTCTGGACACTAACATTTATAAGCCAAAATAAAGTCTCCCCAATCCTCCTCCTTGTATGTACACAATCATAGTTTCGAAATCGAATCCATGGAAATGTCATCACACGACAACAAAAACCAAAGGAAAGGCGAGAACGCATTAAGGCTTCTGCTGGTACCCATTCTACCATTAGTTCCACAAGTCCCATGAGTCTCTCAACCGGCTGTGAGAGATATTCTGAGGATCTAACAGCTTCAAACAATTGTTCAGACCAGCACACACCAATATCGTGAAATTGAACAAGAGAGTCAATGCTAAAGTCAATGAACCTACCAGCAATGTTAGGTTGAAAACACACAATGAGGAAGAAGCTATGGAAGGGACTTCAGTAAGTTAAAGAAGATATTTGAAGCGGATGCCATGACAAGTCCCCCTGCTTGTAACATATCTTATAATGCGTGAATAAACCGCTTGCCAAAGAGACAGCAAAGCGACGCTACAACAGAAGCCCAATTAATTTAAAGCTCATAAAGACCGGGCCCGGAGTGAATATTAGTATTTTCTAGAAAAAGAGAAGGTGCCAGTCCAACGAACTTGAGTCAACATTTGGATGGTTTGGGCGGTTTGGGCAACCCATCGGAGTCAACTACTACATTCTTTGCAAGAATTGCTGGAATCGGATAAACTTGTCAAGATGGAGTGTTTGTTAAAGTTTTCAAACTTGGCTTAAGAGACATGAAGGTATTCAAACCAATCATAACTTATGGAAAGATCTTTCTGAAGTAGCCTTGCAGTAGATTCCTGCCATCAATTTCAACCCATCTGAACATCTTCAGAGCCTCGAGGACGAAATATTTTCTTCCATTAGATTGGACGCTTGGCTGAAATGGTGTCCCAAACTTAGAGAGTTTGGCCTTCTCAAATTCAATGAGAAGGGCTGTTCCAAGCAGGGGTGTAGCTTTTTCCACCCATTTATGTGCATGACATCTTTGAGGCACAAGGTATGCCTCAATTTCAAGTGCACAAAGGCCCATCTCAGGGGCACTAGGAGGAATAGACGTCCGTTGTCTCAATCTCATTGTCAAGTCTCTCAACAGACTTACCCCACCCCTTTCCTCTCTCCTTCGCTATTTCCCTCCCCTTGTTCCCCTCCCTCTCCTACAACCTCACCCTCAATTCCTTTAACCTCTCTTCTGCCCAAACTTTGTAGCCCTAAGCCCCCCTCTGGTCGCCATGAGCCCCACGTATCTCTTAGATCGTATGTTCAGGTGGCGGCCAGAGTTCCTTCTCCCTCTTCTTCCCCCCTTTTACCCTCTCCTCAAAGGTTCTCTTACCCTCCACCTAAGGTTAGTTTTGTCCAAAAACAGGATTCTTTAAGGTTGGAGAGCCTAGTCAAAGATTTGATAGCCCTAGTCCATCGAAGAGCTATCTGCCCATAAAAGGGCTTTATTTGAATGTGCATTGTCTTATTTCCAAAAAAGATAGCACAAAGATCAAGGTTCTTGAGGAACTAGCTTTAGATAGGCAGGTCTCGTTCATTTCCATGACAGAAACCTGGCTTCGACCAGGAGTCTTAGATGAAGAGCTGGCCATGGTTGGTTTCAATTTAGTTCGATGTGATAGAGTACGCCCTGACAATCCCATTTTTCCGCATGGGGGCGTATGTCTATATGTTAGAAATGACCTGCACACTAGTCATGTAAAAATGTCTAATGGAGAAGTAGAGGTCTTAGTTTGTCATCTTCAAGGTCTTGATCTGTCCATTGTGACAATATATAGGCCCCCCTCTTGTTCAGTAAGCTCGTTCTTGTCAGCTCTCAAATTCATAGGAAATGAGTTGGACCAGTCAGTTTGCTCAAAGGTTTTCTTTGTAGGGGACTTCAATTTTCCGGCTAGCGTTGTAGAGTGGGAGGCTAGTCCAAATGGGTATATTCCCGTATCGAAATCGACGTCTCAGTCGTTCGAAAAGCTGGAGGAATTTGCGATCTTGCGCAATCTCTCTCAGCATGTTGGTGTACCCACCAGAGCGAATAGCGTTCTTGACTTGCTTTTTCCAATGACCCTGATCTGATCCAGTATGTCCATGTGACACCTAGTAATCTGTCAGATCATCATATTCTCGAGATAGGGTCTCGATCATTACTCAAAAGCCGACGT